>NC_048219.1:5407347-5441064 GCF_002007445.2 Ailuropoda melanoleuca | reverse complement strand
GTAGGGTTTTTTCCCCATGGTTTTGAAATATTCTGGTGTCTAAAAATCAACATTATCAAACGCTCTAATGTGAAAAATAGGGATCAAAACTGAAGCAAAAAAAAATTCAGCCTCCAGAGTTGAACATTTTTAAAGGCCAGGGATTCACACCACCTTTTGTGTGTGGGTAGGTGGGGGGTGGAGGGAGACAGTAATGAGCAGAAGACGGGCAGCATTTAGAGGTACCACTAGTGATCACTTAGTTACTCAGCACAGGTGACTATGGAGAAGAATGTGGAGGACAGATAACCTGCCATGCTGGGTCCCTCTACCCAGAGCTGGAGGACTAACTTAGACTCTATGGGGAGTGCAGCCTTTCTGAGGGTTAAAGAATCTTTAAGAACAATCCAATCAGCCTCAGGATTAGGTTATGTACCTTTAGAATCACTCAACCTCTGATTCTCTGAGACAGGCCCAATTTCAAATAGTATGTCCCATTATTAGACAATGTGTCAGATACCATGTTCTAAGTTTTTATTTGGAAAATGGTTTTATGGCATTGGTGGGCCTCCAGGTGTGGGCAGAACCATACTCCTAGTGCCAGGACAGAGTAATGGTGTCAAGAGTCAACCATCCTCTGCTCACGCTGACCCTTCTCCCCCTGCTGATTTCAATGGAATTATTAGTTCAATTCTAAACAGGTCGTGCCAAATCAGGACACTTTTTCACATACCCATTCACCCACACAATATTCTACATTAAGTACGGTCTCTATGCCAAGAACCATGCTAGATACTGGGGGCTCAGAGGAACAGGATGAGTGTCTGTTATGGGGAATAATTTTTTAAAGCAGGTTCTTGATTTGGGGTTTATGGATGGAATTGGAAATGAACCCCTTGAAACTGTACCTAAAACTGTGTGGTTTTTTGTGTGCACATATGCACGTACCATCAGCATTATTCTGGGGGAGGAGGGTTTATACTTTTTATCAGATAAGCATAGAGGTCTGTGACTCAAGACAGGTTAAAGATCACAGAAAAGCTATAAGGCAAACTGCTGTGTTCTCTCACCAAGATCCACCCACAGACAAGGGGTAAAGGCAAGCTATGCAAAGGAGGTGATGTTCGGGCAACGTCTNTGGTCTCTATGCCAAGAACCATGCTAGATAGTGGGGGCTCAGAGGAACAGGATGAGTGTCTATTATGGGGAATAATTTTTTAAAGCAGGTTCTTGATTTGGGGTGTATGGATGGAATTGGAAATGAACCCCTTGAAACTGTACCTAAAATTGTGTGGTTTTTTGTGTGCACATATGCACGTACCATCAGCATTATTCTGGGGGAGGAGGGTTTATACTTTTTATCAGATAAGCATAGAGGTCTGTGACTCAAGACAGGTTAAAGATCACAGAAAAGCTATAAGGCAAACTGCTGTGTTCTCTCACCAAGATCCACCCACAGACAAGGGGTAAAGGCAAGCTATGCAAAGGAGGTGATGTTCGGGCAACGTCTTGGCAAATGCAAGGGCTTGACTTCACCTGCCTGGAGTCAAAGAATGAAGGCTGCATCCTTCCAACTCAAGCCTCTTCCTCCAGATGCCCTCCGGGCCCCTCACCCACACCAGTCTCCCTCCTCCACGGTTGTTCCTCCCTTCATCCACTTACTGAAGTTTTTCCGGAGCACTTACTTATGGCGGGCTCTGTNTTTCCAGAGCACCTACTTATGGCGGGCTCTGTGAGAAAGACACGGGTCCCTGCCCTCCTGGGGCTGACATTCTTATAAGATAGACAGACATCAATCAAACACAGACATACATCATTACAAACTGAGATCAAAGCTAAGTAGGGGAAGAACAGAGAAAGAGAATGATTGCCTGTGGGGGCCTGATTTCAGAGAGATGGGCAAGGCTTCTGTGCTCCCTGGCCAGCAATCTGGATTATAAACTGCCCCACAAGTTTGAAAATCCTCCAGGGGAGAGAGACCACAGATCATTTGGCATGGCAGCTCACAGAGCTTGCAAGCACCTAGCACTGGGTAGCACGTGTATTTGCTGAACAAACAGATGAGAGGGTCAGCAGGCTATCCTGCGCTCTTTCTTATATTAAATATTTTTCAGACCTTTCAGGTACACAGGTCTCATCTGAGCTCTCCTTTAGGCACAGCAAAGAGAACAGCCAAAAAATCATCCCTGGGAGGGTGCATCCCATTTCCCAAACTCCCAAGAAACGGAGCTCGCTTCCCTCTTACTGGCTTTCTCCCCCAAAGATACTTCAATATTCAATTCCGGGCCTTCATTCAAGTTCCAAGCTGTTCGCACATGACTCTGCTCACACTCTGTCCTGGAGCTGAGGCTCATCCCCCCTCAGTGAAAGGCTGGAAAGGCAGAGCTCCCTCTCCGTGGGGAGGAGCAGGACCCACAGAAGGCAGAACGTGTGCCTCAGAGCAGAGAAGAGTTTGAAAATGCATACTATGGAGTTGACACTTATTTTGTTTATTGTCTGTTTTGTTCACTGCTGGCACATAGTTCACACTCAATACTTATTTGCTAAATGAGCCAGTGAATGAAAGGGGACTTGGACATGCCAGTCAGAGGCAGGCTGGTGGCAAAATACACAGGACACGGGGCAGCGCTGTCCCAGCGGCGTACTGGCCAATGTGTCCTTCCCACAGGAGCTCCGCGTGATATTTTTGCTTACCTTTAAGAGCATGACAAAAATGAAGTAAGAGAAAACAGAACAGAATTCCATTTGTCTGTCAATGACGGTAGCAGATTCTTTGCTGAATTTGACAGCAGTTTTTGAAAACTGGAAAAAGGTTATTTTCAATTTTTTGTGCTATTTACAATGATACACGTTGTTTACCCTGCATTAACATTTTCTCACCACTTTCCTAAGTCTAGACAATCATTGGAACAATAAATCAGATCCTGATTTATAGCACTGGCTAGTTTCCGGGGTGTAAACATTCCCACCACTGCCTATTTCAAGCTACCAACGTGATGTTAGGAAGAGATGTGCAGAAGAGCATGTTACATACAGAGCGGGTAGATGCCTGTCCCCTCAAGAGCAGAGATGAGTAATAATGTGGTAAATTAATTAGGAAGTGAGGAGTTTTGAATATTGGCTGCCTTGGCTTTTAATATACCTTAATTGTAAATTTACAGAATTCATTTTTAAGTAATGGCTGTTTTTAACAATTCGCTCCCAAAGTTTCTGAAAATTTAACAGTGGCTCTGGGGCCTCAGCTCTGGCACGTCACTAGGTGCACCCCTCGGGCAGACCAAACCCTGCTGGGGATCACAGGAGACTCAGCTGTAATGGACTCTCCCAGAACTGTGTGATCATGTTTATAAACTTACAGGTAAGTTTTGTCATTTAATTAAAAAAAAAAAAAAAACCAACCAGAATTCTTTTGAATTCTATTTTGGGCCTTCTAATCTCCCTGAATTTGGGGTTTTTAAAAACTCTGCTGCAGCCCCACCCCAGGCCTGTTCAGTTCCCCGGAGGGAAGGGTGCCGCCTCTCGGAGGCCTCAAAAAAGATGTAATGTGCTTTTTGGGTAGTGAAGTGCACGCGACAGAAAACTGTGGCCTGCGGATCAAGCAGAAGCTCCGGCAGGTCAGCCAGAGGAGAGGCAATCCTAGGTCTGAGGCAGGGGTGGGAGGACAGAGCTGGGTCGGCTAAGGGAGTCGAAGCGTGGGCTTTGGTGACAGCGTGGCGTGGGGAGTGGGGAAAGGTCCCAGAAGACAAGGGCTCTAGAACACAGTGGTCCTGACTTTGAAGGTTGCCCAAGACAACAAGAACATCCCCAACTCCAACTTCCCAAATCGCATCTGAGCTCCAGCTGCTAGCGGTTGTGATAAAACCAGGGACCATCCAGGCAAGTGGGTGACTTCACAGCTCAAGTCCTTTGTCAGGTGCTGGGAATGAGCACCCTTGGCCCTGCCATGGCCTCCTGCTCTTCCTGACATTCCTCCCCCGGCCAGTGGGCTCGGGAACAACGTAGGGCATGCAGGGGAGAGGCGGGCAGGGTCAGCGTTGCTGGTGACGCTGCTGGCCAGGCCTGGAAGAGGCAGACTGCAGTTAACACGTGGAATCAATGCGGCTTCTCTCAGCCTCTTCACGGTCTGTGAAGAGTCAGTCTGACGGAATGGGTATGCCGGGGGTGAGCCAGGGAAAGGAGGGGCTGTGAGGGTCTTGGGAGGGACTCGGAGGGCCCAGCCCAGCGTCTTTCCCTAGGGTCAGTCACACCTGGAGTTTAGGAAACACCGGCATGGTGGGAAGGGCAGGGCTGGGGCTGGCACAGAAAGTAGAGAGTACCACTCAGACCCCAAGTCCCGCTAACTCTCCTGCTTTCCGCACCATCTTGCACAAGCCCTCCTTGTGGGCCTCGGTTTCCTCATCCGGAAAGACGGCAACTGTGAGAATGATTTCCAAGATCAAAAGAGAGAAAGAGAAGGGGCCACAGAAGTTGCAACAGGCTGAGTAGAGGGAGGGATCTCAGAGAAGAGGAAGAATTTCCGGAGGCAGGTCTGGTGCAGCACAGGCAGCCTCTTTACCGGGCTCACTCCAACCTGTGGGCCAATCTCTTTCACTCCCATGAAAACCCCGGCCTCCTCCCCGCTCACGCAACCCTTACGGCCTATAGTTGGTGCAGCCTATGATTAAGGGCAGAATGGGATAGCCAAGGGTCCCATTCTAGATCCACACCCTGGCTCTGCTACTTTCTGGCTTTGTAATGCTGGGCATGTTGCTTCACATCTCTGAGCCTCAGCTTCCTCAACTGTAACACAAGGAGAACCATCATCTCTGTCTTCTGGAACCATCATGAAGATGGATAGCCTCTGGGAAAGGCCCCCCCACACACACACACACTCTGGTAGTGGTCACTGAGTTGTGGCTTTGGATGGCTAATACCTCCCAGGCCACCCAGAGGGAGACCAGGTGTTCACAGAGAGCAGGGGTGTGGTCTTGCTTAGACCACTCAAGGCCTGGGGGGCTGGGAAGTGGGCATAGAGAATAGGGAGGAGCACAGCAGGGGCCTGGCTGTAACTGCTCTGAAAGGGGGTGAGCCCCCAAGGTGGGCAGGTGTCCAATTGGTGGGTCAGACTCCATGTGTGGTCACCCACAGCCTAGAACTCATGTCCCTCATCACACTACAGGGCGGGTGATTCACCATGCAAGTTGCATGGGTGTTTTTATTCTAGTAAGGATGACATCTAAAAGGCAGTGGTAGCCGGTGATAACTTACTGAGGCCAAAGCTCCTGTGGGTAACAGGGCCTAACATGAGGGTCCCAAGCTCCCTGCTCCTGCCTTCTTGTTCTTCCATGGCTTTTGCTGTATCAATCTCTTTTCCGTGTGTTTGTCAAAGGGCAGCCCCAAGTCCCCAGATGGGACATAAATAGGACTGATGTACAATGAGCTACTATATCCTCAGCACCGGGAGTGTAAGGCCCTTAGCCTTAAAGTGACAGATGAGCTGGAAGTTATTTCTTGCTAAAGAATAATGAAGACCGTAAACTGCTGTGTGTGTGGATGATTCACTAGAAGGTAAGCACCTCCAACCAAACACAGAAGGCGCCACCACTTCCAGCCTCGGGGCCTTGCTTCATCACTCTGTTCCTGTACTTTGAGCAGCAACCCCCCCATCCGGACCCCTGCCCTTATAACTGTTGCTCCTCCTTCTCCCCAACCTCTGGACAAAGGTGCACGCTGAGGGCGGCTTTCTCAGTCTGAATGTTCCTTCAGCCCTAAAAGGCTCTCCCTTAGAAGGTTAAAGGCTCTGGGATCCATTTTCCATCTGGATCCATGGGAAGACCTTTCCTCTGCTTGGTTACAACCCAGGTTGGCCTCTCAATTCCCCTCCACCTCTTTGACTCCTTCCTGATCAATGAATCTGAAGAGCAAGACGCCAGCACGGGCATGACCAAACAAGTGTCTTCTTCCGTTTTCCACTTCTAGCAGCACCTTCAAAGGAACCACTACAATCAAGCAGACAGAAGCGCAGCCTGACATACAGTGGAGAAACACACATGGAATTACCTGCAGAAGGGAGAGACCCAGAAGGAATTTCACACTCAGGTTTGTTTATTCTAAATACAAAGCCGACCGTGTCAAACCGGGCGAGTGTTTCAGCTAACACTTTGGTGAAGGACTACGTTAAACCGGCGAGTCTCTAGACCCGGAAAAGGTGCCAAATGTACCTGTAGCTGTATTATGAAATGATACCTTTCAGAAGGACGGGATAATCCCAACCTAAGACCCACACTGGCTTTGTAGGCAATCCTCCGGAGACATGCCCCACCCCACCNGCCAAATGTACCTGTAGCTGTATTATGAAATGATACCTTTCAGAAGGACGGGATAATCCCAACCTAAGACCCACACTGGCTTTGTAGGCAATGCCCCCCCCACCCCTCCAGAAGAGGAAGCAGCTCAGAAGACCCCAGGCCAGGCCCTGGGCTTGCTCTCCCACCCCCAGCTCCAGGGAGCTATTTCATATTGTCGGGCTCAAGGACAAGAGTTTTGTTTGTCGGTTTGTTTGGGTCAAACTGCAACAGGAAAAATTGAGATTTCAGGGTAAGAGTAGATTTCCTTACATTGTCATATTAACCCCTGGTACGAGTCCTTGAGGGAAAACTGGCATTTTCCAGAGGGTTTTGAAAAGGAAAAGATTTCAACGAACAGACTTGGCAGTCAGTACCCCTGACATGAGGCCGACAACAGACCCAACGAGACAAACCAGAAGTTGAAGAGGGATGTGAGATGAAGAGCCCACTTTTTAACCAGCCACGCTCTGCTCCACACATCCATCATCTTCTGTCCCCAAGGGTCAGAGGAAAGAGCCAGAGAAAAGTTTTCCATCTGTATTTGTCAAACTCAGCTCACTCCCTTGAAGTCAAGAAAAGAGATTTTAACTATGAATATCAGTCAGCTCCATGTAACTAAACTTGTCATTTGGTATTTTGAGAGCATCTGAGAATCGTAATTACGGAGGGGAGGAGAGGGTCACTTCCTCAGCTCGCCCACACCTCTCCGAAGAGGTTATTTTCACCCTGGGAGAGCGGCACTAGGTTCCCTCCCTACGTTCCATGAAACACAGAGCTGAGTGAGAGGCTGCAATAGGAGGGAAACTTGGGGATCAAGTCTGGGGCCTACATCTTATAGACGAAACTCAGACCAGAGATGTTAAAGGACTTGCCCAAGATCACATTGTGAATTAATTCCTTAATCCATGACTTTTGGGGATGAAGTAGGTTGGAGCCCTAAATCAGAGATTTGTTCTAAGTTTTGTTTTCTTTTTAAAATAGCCTAGCTTGCAAGATGGCTTATTTCAAACCAATAAGGCCTTGCTTTGTTTTAAGCCACTTCAATTATCAGAGGACAGCATGTGTTCTGGTGAACTCCACAGCACTTTGGAACCACAGAAAATTTACAGCCTAAACGTGAGCAGATTACGTTCCACAGCAACTGCCATAAAGTCAGGCTTCTCAATGCAGCCACACACAGATTAAAAGCTCGCTACGCATAAAGAAAGGACAATTATTTGGAGGCAAGAAAAGCTGCTTCAGCAGTGGCTATGTCCTGGGACGTGGGCAAGCTTAGGGGTGAGTACCCACCCACCCCGTGAGTATGCGGAGTCTGGATCCAGCACAATAGTCTCCCAAAAATAAAAGTCAGAGTTCTTTCCTTTTTACAAAGCCTTACCCTCTGGAAGGAGTCAGGTACCTTATGAAGGAGCCTGGGATCCCCTAAGGTAACAGTCTCTACGTTAGACCTGGAAGTCGGATAGATCCTCGTCGAGAAAGGCAACCTCTAGCATCCCTGAGTACAAGGAATGAAAACTAAGGTTCAGAGGGGCTAATCTGTCCACAGTTGCACAGCCCCTCAGTAAGAGATAAGCGATCCTAGGTTCTCGGGATGGGGAACAGGAAGGGATAAAGGACTCAGGCTGATCTCTCAGGGTGATGCTGTTCCCTACAATCCTTGTCTTCTCATCCAGCAGGGAACAGATCAGGGTTTCTCAACCTCAGCACTACTGACATTTTGGGCCAGATAATTCTTCACTGTGGGGGGCTGTCCTGTGCATTGTCAATGTTTAGCCATATCCCTGGCCTCTACCCACTGCAAAGCCATCCCCTGCTGTGACAACCAAAAATACCCCCAGACATCATTGCTAAATGTCACTTCTGATTGGNGGTGGGGGGGGGGGGGGGGGAGGTATGTGTGTAATGTGGTACAAGATCACTCCCGCTGAGAACCACTGGAATAGGCTGATAGCGAGTTTCAGGGGCAGTCCCCACACTGTCCTCCCAAATGGGCCTCATCCCTTGCCCCCCAGGCAAGAGCCAGGCCACTCAGCAAACTTCCTTCTAGAGACAGACTTGAGGGAAACTGAGGCCAGCCACAGCAGCCTAGCTCTGGGGAAAGCAGCTTAGCACCAATACCCTGCGAACACGGCCCCTAGCCCAGGACACTGACAGCTGTTGGGTCTAAGAGAGTTCAGGAAAATTCAGGCGTCTGTGGAGCTCCCACCTTAGAAGCTAGAGAATTGCATCCAGGACAAGGGACAGGACATCTGATTAGAAGGCATTTGAAGGAAGGGCACACAGTAGTCACACCACAGCATAAAAAAGATGGTTTCCTATAGAAGCCCCCCAGAGAGCTGAGTAATTCTCAGGGGTCTCAGCAGAGACATTACAGCAGGAGCCCATATGGATGAAACACCTACTATGTGCCAGGCACTCTGCTAAGCACTTTATACGTGTTCCCACCTCAAGGACGGTGTCCGTTCTCACTCGTAGTGAGGAAAGCGAAACTGAGGCAGCAGTTACGTGACTTGCTTGAGGCGCCCTGTTGCCCCGCACGTCTCTGGGAGCACAGGCCCAAGCTCTGCGGCACGACAGCTCCTCGCGAGGCCCTGGCCTAGCTCACAAGGCCCACCGAGGCAGGGGGAAGGAGGGCGCGGCTCGAGGCCCGCTGCGGCTCCGGTCCTTGCTAGGCAGCCGCACGCCGAGCGCCGCCCGCACGTCAGGCCCGTGCCAGAGCGGGCGCTGGGGGCCTTCCAGCCTGTGGGGCAGGAAGGGCGGACGCCAGCTGGAACAGAACTTGAGAACACATTAGCAGAGCCTCACTTCCCAGGAGCGCGCGACTCCGCCACACTGAACAGACTTCTTTGGCAGCAAGCAGTACTCGCAAGAGCCCCAGTGTCACTTGGAGGAGCCATTTGTTTCCCAACAGCCACCAGGAAGGCAGCAGCTGTCCTGCAGCAGGAGTCTTTGGCACTGCCTGAACCTCTTGCCAGGGGCCACACAGGCCTTCCAGCCCCCACACGCGGGGCGAAGGCTCCTTGGCTCCTCGGGGAGCAGAGTGGCTACCCATGTCCTCGGGAAGTGGCTGGAGGCCTGGGGGTCAGCCACTCAGACACAGGCGTCAGGAGCTGCTGCAGGGGCAAAGCGGAGAGACAAAGCACTTGGCTTTGGATAGGCGTTGCCAGAAAGCAGGACGGGCCCTCCGGGTCTCCAAACGACTCAGCAATCCCTGCTCAGTGTCGTCCCTCCCCCTCAGTACCTACCACAGCACTGATGCGGGACCATGTTGCTAACGGGTCTCAGACGGAAGAGGACTTCACTGCTTTTCTAAATCCCACAACCCAGTAGTTAAGGAAATGCCTGAAATAAACCTGGAATAGCCCCCAATGCACAGATTTTCCCCATGGGGAACATCTCTCTTTTACTGACAGTTGACCTCAGGCCCCGGCCAAGGGTGGGAATTAGAATGCACTCTAGCAGGCCAGAAGGATCAGCTTGCGGTTAAAGGGTGAGCGTGTTAATTCTGGGCAACCTGCTCAGTGACAATAGCCAGAGGAACACATGTTAGTCTCTCCCTGCGGAGAGTGTCTTACTTGAAGATACGGAGTTTCACCCTGGGTCATGGCCCCACAGATGCAGAAGGATCAGGCTGCCTTCAGGAGCCTTGTCCACAGTGCTGGGCTTGGGCTGCCCCTTCCACTGCTGGGAGGCCGCTCCCAAGTCACAGGGGTAGAACAGGAATCTGTCCAGTTCAAACGACTTGTAGGACAACGAGCAGCCTGGAGCTGGCCCCTCCTGGCCCCAGGAAGGCAGTGAGCTCGGCGAGAAGCTTAAAGGACAGCTGAAGAGTCAAGCACGCTCAGGGGCCAGGCCTGGAAGAACCAAGAACCATCTCACCTCTCCAACTGGGCAGTTTGTCTTTCTGGCCAGCTGGGCCCAGTCACCAATAGAAGTCTCTGGCAAGGGCTAGTCTCTGCTTTCCTCTGGGACACTCTAGAAGACTCAGCAGTGGCCAGACTCTTGGTTCCTGGCATCCACTGATTTCTAGAATGTTTGCTCATTAATTGGTGGACTCCACTCTGGGTGTGCAGTGGATGGGAATCTCTCCAGAACCAAGCTTCCCTCCCCATCTCTTCGTGTGGGCGTCACTGCCTTTCTCCCTTTCTCCTAAGCCAATCCCCTCCAGTTCTCTTCTGAGGGGTTCTTACTTACTAAATGAACAAGCTGAAAAATAAGTTTAGAAATAAGCTTGGATAAGAGCAATAAAGCCTCCCTTTAGCCTGTGCCATTAGAACTGATTTGAAATAGGAGAGCCAGATTTTCCAGGTGAGAATTACAGGGTTTGTGGATTAGGAAGACAACTGAGTCTCCTTTATTTTTCTTCTATAAGAACTAAATTGATATTTACTTGCACAAGCCAAGAGCGAAAAGGGGCAGTGAGCTCTCCTAACAGACATTTAACCATTCAAGTGTGGCAGATTTATCAGAATCTGAATTGGCAGAAAGAGAATTCAGAATATTCTACATCAGAGATAAGTTCTATATGGTCCCAAATAGAGTTTTCTACTGTTACAAGTCCCTGACCCTTGCTGGAGGGGAGATTTGGTTAGGCCACAGAGTTACAGCAGACAATGTCTGACCTGGTTTCTCGAGGGGGAGGTCATGAGCTCCCAATACAGGCCCCCACATAAGCTCAGAACAAGTTCAGAAGCAACCACAGAAGTAGCCTGGGGCAGTGGCCGCCTGCGGAGCTGGACAGGTTTCTCAGAGGCCCCAGCATGGGGAGCACTGGGCACTGACTTGGTAACAAAAGGCTCCAAACCACTACAGAGCTTCTGGTTGGATCCCCCTCAGCTCGTGGTCCAGCCCACCTATGATTGACAAGGTCACAGTCAGCAATGAGCCACTTGACTCTTCATCCATCCCTTGACAGCAGGAGAAATAAATGTTGGCTAAGAAACAATGCTGAGAACGTCATTTATAAAAGCAAGAACAATCTGCCTCGTGGCAGGAAAGACCTGCTTTACACCCAAGGTAAGTGGAGACCCACTAGGATCCCGTCAGGAATGCAGATCTGAGAACTTGCGGGGCTGGCAGCACACATACCCTCTGCTTTTTTGAGTCAGAAGCTGGTTCTGTCCCACCACTTTGGCAACTCGGCTTGGCTAGTAGGAAAAGGTCTTTGGGAAGTTAGTACAGCCGTGGGCAAGAGGGAGCATCCTAGGATTTTCAACATTAAAAGCAACAAGGCTGGAATACATTCAACCTCTGGAGTTCACCTTGTGATACTGGACAGGAACCAGATGCTTCTCTCAGACGCAGGGCAGCTGGAGCAGAGCAACAAGCAGGCACTCGGAAACCAAGGAACCAAGAAGTCTCCTTGGAGTCCAGCATTCTGGAACCCTCCAGCTCAAGAGCCGCATGTGTGTTGGAAAAGAAACATGCATATGGGTGAACTGGCCTCTGAGCTCTGAAACCATCCCTAACCTGTGAAATGATAGCAAAGCTTCACAGGCCAAAGAGCCTGTGGAGAAATCCAGAGCAGCTGAGAATAGAAATGACAGGTTCCTAGGGCAGGTGTGCAGGGCAAGATGCTAAGGTCCCCGCCTTAGGGCTTGCCATTGGCGAACTCCAGTAGCAAAAAGACCCATCTGCTCCGACTTAGAACAGCGACCCAGCTCCAAAACTGGGAAATCCAGGACCTAGTCAAAGGGCCAGCCTAAATGGATCAAGGATAAACTCAAAAATTGCCAGCAAAGTCCAGAAATACAATGACTTGTTTGTTCATAGATAGGATCAATGAAGAAAGTCGAAAGACGGAGATGATAACTGGGCCAGATGAGTCACAGACAGGAAGACATTCAGTCAGACTTAGGTCTCTGAGGTTCTTCTCCATCTTTCCCTCGCTCTGTGGATTCGCACCACTACTGGGAACATATTTGAGATTTCTGACATTCAAAAGGTGCCTTAGTATTAGCACTCTATGTATGATGTCATATCGTGCATTTGTCACAAAGACAAAACTGAAGCTCAGGGTCTCTGGTGGAAAACGTTGAGCATCTTCTGGAGACCTGCTCAGCCTGCAAGGTCTACAAAGAGGCTGGTGCCAAGAGCTCTTCTGAGACTTGAGTGTTCATGAGTGGCATGTGCCAGACAGTCCAGGAAGGTGCACTTTTTAAGCTAGGTGAAAACTCGAATCAGGAGTCCTGGCATCCTTCCTGGGATGTGCCTGGCATAGAGGTTAAGAACAATGGTTGTGGAATTCCTGAGGAAGCTCAGCGTGCTGGTTTGGCTTCCAGCATTAGGTTGTTGACAGGAAGCAGGAGACAGGTAGTCAGAGAAGAATGACAGTTTGGGGATTCATGTGATGACAATTAGCCAAGTTCTGCTCTGCTTCTCTTTACAAAGAAAACTTCCCTTCTCTTTGCTCTTGGAATGCCATGTTAGAAGAGAGACATTTCCATGGCAACCTCATACACATTTAGTGATGTGTCACTAAATTTGTATGTGCACAAAGGCACATTAGGAGACTTTTTGAATGTGGCAAGAGAAACAGATTTTCATAATTGAATGTTGCCCTCAAGTAGAGTTTACCATTTGCTGAAAGCTGGGGCTGCAGCAGATGTTAACTCTGCCTCATCAGAATTGAGGCTCGACCCAAAAATCTCAGCCGGCTGGAGCTGAGGGCTGTTTCTTTGGGAGGCTGCTGCCCAGAAAGGGGCTCAGACAGATGGGGGCACAGCCAGGGGGCCAAGATGGCCTTGGCAGAGACAGAGAAAACAGGTCTCTCTCACGTCTGACCAGAGCCTGGGGAGAAAGAAAGCTATGTGTATAAGAAACAGACATGACCCTGATCGTTTCCCAGGTCCTCAGCACCTCGTGACCCTGAGACTACCATCTGCCCTCACGAATCGCACACTGGAGAAGAAGAGCTCCAACAACATACAGTTCCCCCTCAAGAAGTGGAACACAAGGGGCGTCTGGGTGGCGCAGTCGTTAAGCGTCTGCCTTCGGCTCAGGGCGTGATCCCGGCATTCCAGGATCGAGCCCCACATCAGGCTCCTACACTAGGAGCCTGCTTCTTCCTCTCACACTCCCCCTGCTGTGTTCCCTCTCTCGCTGGCTGTCTCTCTGTCAAATAAATAAATAAAATCTTTAAAAAAAAAAAAAGAAGAAGTGGAACACAAGAGGAAGAATGCTGAATCTACAGCCATGAGTCCCAGGTGCGTGTCCTAGTTCTGTCTCTTCCTCATCATGCAACTCTGAAAGCCCTTCTTTTTCTAAGCCTCAATCTGTAAACTGGGAATAAGCTTCCCGATTACCGTCAAGGAGCCAGTGAATGTAGAAGCATCACCATGAAGCTGAAACACTGGTAAATCGTAACACCGTCAGGTGGCACTGACTCGGCCCATGTACGCCAAGACGCAGTCTGGGCTCCCGGAGCGTGGGTGTGGTGAAGGGGCCACCCCCACCCTGCCGGCGCTGAGTCGGGCCTGCTGCTGGCCTTTCTGGTCCTCCCCAGCCCCACCACACCTACTCTCGGTCCTAAGCCGATCAGTACAGCCGCCAGACGGCCTGGGCATCGCATCATATTCCATTTAACTCACAGATACTTGATTCTGCCTATCTGTCACCTCCTCCCCCAATGTGTTTATTTTCCCTATTATGCTTTTCTCAAGCAAACTAGGCCTTGACCTCCACGGCCCCAAGGAAAGTGAAGCCACCACTGAAGAGCAAACAAAAGAAGCTGAACTTTGGCTTTCAAGCATTCAAGGGCCAGGGTCCTGATAATGAGAGATTTTCAAGGATACTTTGACCATAGGTGATGTTACCGCACATGCTTGATTCAGAACCTAACCCAGGTAGAGGGCAACCAGCTGCCTCTGCCTCAGGAAAGGGGCATCAGGCTCCCTGCTTTAGGGTAAAACACGGTCCCTCCACACTGGAACCCAGTGAAGTACCCCCATCGCCCATCACACGTCCTTCCTCCTACCCCCATCAGCCTCATCCGTGGGCTGGGCTTGGATCTCTAACCAGGCTTCCCCACCCCCCAGTGAGGCCATCCTCGGCCACCATCCCAGGCTCAGCCCACAAACACCACCCAGATCAGCCCTCCAAGCTGACCACATGGTCCTTCCCTGCCCAAGTCACTGCCTCTTACACTTCCTGTCACACACTGCCACCAAACTAGAAAGGCTCAGCCACCCCTGAGAGTTGGGCCGTAGCATGCTGGGCCCGGTATGCTGACCACGTTCCCCAGGCCCTGCATCTCCTCCCTGCTCCCTCCCGATGCCACTGGTCTCAGCTACTCTGCAACTGAGGCCCACTTCACATAATATTTTTGGTTTATGCCAGAGGGGCTGGCACACTTGGCTCCAAAAGTCACTATGTCCCCTCACACAGCTGATAAGAATGTAAGACAGTATAGCCAGCGTGGAAGTTTGTGGAAGTTCCTCAGTAAGTTCAACATAGAAATGTCATATGACCCAGCAATTCTACTCCTAGGTAGGTACCCGAAAGAACTGAAAACACAGGTCCACCCAAAAACATGTACACAGATGTTCACAGCAGCATCATTCATAATCGCCAAAAGGTAGAAATATCCCAGTGTCCGTTGACAGGTGAATGGAGAAACAAAATGTGGTGCACTCATACAAGGGAACGTTATTCAGAAATGAATAAAATAAATGAAGCTGACACATGCTACCACATGGATGACCTTGACGTCGTAAGACCACACAGTGGATGATTCCACCTAAATAAACTATCCAGACCAGAAAAATCTGTAGAGACAGAAAGTGGGTTAGTGGTTTCCAGGGGCTGAGGTCGGGAAGGAAATGGGGAATGGCTGCTCAATGGGTAGAGGGTTTCCACTTGGAGCGATGAAAACTTCTGGAACTAGCCAGTGGTGATGACCACATAATGTTGTGATGTACTTAATGCTACTGAATTGTACACGTTAACATGCTTAAAATAATAAGTTTTATGTGTATTTTACCCACAATTTTTTTTGAAAGTCACCTCACAACAGTCTGTGCAGTTCCTTGGTGCCATTCAGTAGCGTCTGTAGCCTTGCTAATGCAAGACTTTGTAGTCTCCAGAGCTCCAGGACTAGAGGGGGCCTGCTGGCTCTGGGACTGGGGATGGGGTGCTAGCTCTGGGACTGGGTTGGGGGGCTGCTGGCTCCAGGACTGGAGGGGGTTGTTGGTTCCAGGACTGGGTTGGGGGGGTGTTGACTCGGGGACTAGAGAGGGGGTGCTGGCTCAGGGACTAGAGTGGGGAGGGTGTTGGCTCCGGGACTGGGTTGGGGGGGGTGCTGGTTCTGGGACTAGAGAGGGGGTGCTGGCTCCAGGTCTAGAGAGGGGGTGCTAGCTCTGGGACTGGGTTGGGGGGGTGCTGGCTCCGGGACTAGAGAGGGGGTGCTAGCTCCGGGACTGGGTTGGGGGGTACTGGCTTTGGGATTGGAGAGGGGGTGCTGGTTCTGGGACTGGAGAGTGGGTGCTGGCTCCAGGACTAGAGGGGGGGTGCTGGTTCCGGGACTGGAGTGGTGCTGGTTCTGGGACTGGAGGGGGGTGCTGGCTCTGGGACTAGAGGGGGCTGCTGGCTTGGGGCAGAAGGTGCAGGCCCAATGGGGGGTGGCACTGCACGGACGTACAGAATCAGGAAGTTGGACGCTTTTCAACTTAGCTGGTGGGGCTGCTCCAAGGTCCTCTGCCAACGTCAATAAACCCTGTAAGGACGAGCAGGGATGAAAGAAAGGGAACACATTTTAGCTTTCGTCACCTCCCTGAAGAGGCTGAGCAACCCAACAGAGGCTGGTGTTGAAAATACAGTGATACGGGGGAGAAAGACACCACACACTTTTCACTGGACTGGACTAGCACTGGCCACGTCTCACCTGTTACTCCAGGGGGGCAAACAGACCTAAATATTCTGACTTCAAGATGCTCAAACCACTACAGGAAAACCTACAGCAACTTGGGCAAGACAGAAAAAGCCGAGACTACCTCGTGGCCTCAAGGCAGGGACTGCTTTGGCACTGGAGCATCGGGATTTCTTCTAGACACGGTCCAGCTAAAGAGCCTGTTTACAATCCTGGGCTGGGGCCAGGAAGCAGGGCAGCTTCTGCAGCTCACGTGTCATGAGAAAATCCGGAAGGGTGTCCAGGGTGAGAAAGCCACACAGACGTTCCTTAGATGACAGTTTCGTTAGGGACCCTCCCTGTTCTATGGTCAGTGGCTCAGTTTCAAGAGAACCCTTCCTCTGGAGTGGAGGATTCCAGCCACAAGCTGAGAAGAATGTGGTGGTATCTCTTTGGCTACTGCCTGCTTGTGGTCACTGAGAAAAGACAAATGTACCTTCACTTCTCCACAGTGTCTTCCTTTCCTGGACAGCAATGAAGATTAAATTATGCTTTCTCCTTCCACGCACGGCCTCCTACTGATGAGCTGGCCTATGAATCTTTACCACATGGCTAGGCCGGAGACGCACACACCCTGTTTCCAGAAAGAAGGTGGAGGAATGGCTCCACATGCTCCTCTGGGACAAGGAGTAAACCACAGGGCTGGGCTCGCTCAGCACCAGGCCAGCAGAAGAGCCCACCCAGAGCACCCAGTTCTTCTTAGCAGAGGTCTGAAGGTGAGTCCTGATAAACCATGAGAAAATGAAGGGGAGAAACAGATTCTAATCCTTGATGCCCTCAAGGAAGGCCAGCTTAGGATTTTGTGGCCAGCAAAGACAGTCCTCTGTAGCTGGGCAGGGGTGAGGAGGAGAGGAAATGAATGGCAGTGTCCTCAGAATAGGACACAGCCCAGCAAGCCTGCCTGAACCTGGGAGCTGCTCCCAGGGCCTGGTGGGCAGCCAGGTGTGGCAGAACCCGCTGGAAAAGGAGGCTAGATGTGGCTCTCTTGGTCCCTCTGCCATCTGACTCTACCTTCTCCCCAAATCTCAGTTTCTTCTTTCAACACTGGTGCTCCCAAAGTTTCCCTTGAATAGCTCTGCACTCCAGCTTTTGGCCCCTGCCACACTGCGACGTCTCCATCAGCACCCGCTGTGCCATTGCCCCCAGGCCCCATCTACCCCAGGTAGAAACCCTGGGCATTCCAAATTTCACCTCCTACATCCACACCTCCAGCCCCTGCCCAGATCCAGCACGTGGAGCAGCCTGCTATGCCTCAAGCCCACTACCCCTGGTGTTCTCCACATCTGCCTGAAATGCTGTCCTTTTCCCCAAGTGATGTCAAATTGATGGGACTCCCCAGTCCTTTTTCATCCCTTTATTTGGGCCCTCCCCGGTGCTACAACTGTATATACACCCACTGTACCCTGCTAGACGATCTACCTCTGAGAGCACAGCCGCGTCTCTGCATCCTCAGCATCCCGGGCACCGCCTGGCGTGCGGTAAGAACAAGGCAAGTTCTCTGAAAAAGTTGCACTGAAGCAAACAGACCAGCAGCAGGTAGTTAACATTCCTCTCACTGTGTATCAGTTCAACTACGTTATTTCATAAAGTCTGGGTTGGACCTGTTTGACAACTAGATTTCCAACACGAATCAGCTCTGCAAATTCCGGCAGCCACATAAAGGCAGTTTCTAGAACAAAAAAGATGTGGGGGGAGGGGGGAATACCCCAGCAGTTAATAAAAAGGAGGGACTGAGAATTGCATCAAGAGGGGAGGGGAGGTCGGGCCCAGAAATGCCCAGTCCCTCTCCAACCTAGGAATGGCATTCACCCAGGAGAACTGGCAGAGATGGACCCATGCAGAAATGCCTCAGCATCTAATTAAACATTTTAGACTCCACTGCACACGAGAAGGAAACCTACGTCCCCCACGGAACCCTGACAAATGAGTCGTTTCCAACCAATCTATCACCATAGCATCTGGGTACCTCAGGAAGATGAAAATAAGACCAATACATAAATGAAAACCAATATACAAACAATCCTGTCCCCACACAGGCCTCCACAAAGCCGCAGCCACAGCCATCTGCCAAGTTCCATCCCCGTCACTGCTTCCTGCAGCCACGGGCCTCTGAGTAAGCACGGTTTAACGTAAGATCTAACAACAGAAGGAGATGTCTTCTCTGAAGTCTGCGTCTCCATTAATGCTCCTATGCTAAATGTCCACCCTGGAAGCTGGAATGAAATAAGACTGGGACAAATAGGACTTGTTTTATATGCCGCTTCAGCCAAAGAATTTGCTAGAAATAGTTGGGACAGATTGAAGAAACAGGGCAATCTGGCACAGGTGGAGAATTCCAAGGTTTCTTGCACGGAAACAGAGCTCTCAAGAGGACTGTCGGGAAGCCATGGGGAAGACACTCACACTGCTTGGTAGCTATTCTCACCTTGTGCGGCTTCCACCTGAGGAGGCCTGGCTAGGGTCGATCTGATAAACCAGGCTAGCAATTCTCAGGTTAAGTCACATCTGGCACCTGGCAGGGAAGAGATGGTCCGAAACTGCAGAGCCGGCTGCTGTGAGTCTGAACGCTGGGGGCTGGGTTCAGCTTTTCATTTCTTCAAGATCTTTTTTCCTGAGCATCTGTTACTCGATTTTAAGGCCCAAACGGCAATGTGAAAAGGCTGCTCCGGCAACTGGGAAGCGGCAGAGTGGCCACAGGCTGGAGGGTGATGGTCTTTTGGGAAATCTACTTCTGGACAAGCAAATATTTTCATCCCAGATGTTTATATCCTACCGCTTCCCAAAAAAGGATTTAGATGGGACGGGCAAATATTATGCAGCTAACGAATGTTTCCCTCCTTCTATGCATCAATATATGGTGAGAAGTGATTCAGACACATGACAATATTGCACTATAAAATTCCTTAAGCCAGAGATTCATCGTTGCCTTTCCTTCAGCTCACACAGCCTTCAGTGTATAACTGAAGCTCAATAGATAGTGGGTGTTTTCAATGCTTTTTCTTAAAGTTTTAATAAATTCATGGGTTCTCTTGATCACGTTAACAGAATATTCTCTTTACTCTGGAAAATTCCGTTTTAATTGAGCCCTTTCCCCAGCTCATTTTTTCCTTATCTGATCCTGGCCTAAGTCTGAATAAATATCGAAAATTTCCAACCTCTTTCATAAGTGGGTAAAAGGAAAATAAAGCCAGAAAGGAGACACAGCCTATGTGAAGACAAAACCGCCACAGGTGTGTTCAAAAGCATGGCTGTACATTAGAACCATCTGGAAGTTTTTAAAAATCCCAGTGCTTAGGCTGCACCCAAGACCAAACTCTTTGGAGGAGGAATGTGGGTGTCAGTATTTACTAAAATCCCCGATGGGGTTCCAGAATGTAATAAAAGTTAGAATCCCTGTTCTAAAGATTCACCAAACCAGTTCTTTTGATACCTACCCAGACTGACAATTTCTACTTTATTCCGTCCCAAAGTGAAAGCTCTTCCTCTAAATTATCACCCACGAGCCTTTAGATGATGTGATAGAATGAATGTCAACCAAAGTAGCAGGAGAGCAGGTTTATATCGTCTACCAGTGTTTAAACTGGCAGGGCCTGGAGGTGGTGGCTGCCTTTCCAGTGTCTCCATTCTCTCAGCTATAAAATGGGGCTGTAGTCCGCGCCCTGTAGTCCACGCCCTGCAGGCCACAGGCTGTGCTGGGGATCAGCTAAACTCTTAATGGGATGCTAGGGCTCTACTAAAAATACCACACACAGAAGGAGTTTTTGATCTCATCTCCCCAGGAGGAAGCGGGCATCATCCCAGCCCAAGCCCCACTCCCCTCCGAAGCAGACTCCCTATGGGTTCTCCCTGGGACTGAAATGCCGGTGGGCAGTAGAGGCCAGAGAGTCAGAAACTCTTTTTATAACATGCACGATGACTTCAAATACCAGGGCTGGAAACCTGGAACTCTGCTCCCACTGGTGCTGAGTTTGGGAACACTTTACCCAGAGCACAGAGACTCTTATTACGCTTTAATTTAATTCAGGGCCTAATCACAGGAAATGTCTAGTATTGTCTCCCTCAGACCCCTCCAGCCTGACACTACTCTGGTACCATTCTTAGCTACTCAAGGATCAATAACCAGACAGACCTCCCAGCATGATTATAAGGAGACCGTTCCGCAATACTACCCCTGAAAGTGCCTCTGCCCCTTCCATACCTTTACATCCAGGAAGACCTGTATCTGAAACTGCTAGAGAAGTCTCTAGACTGAGCTGCTATTTTTCTATCTAAAGATGAAGCCTGCTCTATAAAGGCTTTCCTTATACTCTAAAGTAACAACATCCGTTATATTTTATCGGCTGCTCTCTACAAGGTCCCTCTCTGAAAGCAAGAAACTTAAGTCTTCTTTCCCCATTGATTCTTATAATTAAATACCAAGACTACTCCAGAGCTCTGTAAGGTATGTGATAGACATGGAGAATGGCCTCTGGGAGAAGTGGAAAGGAGAATGATTTGCTGATTTAGGTCAAGAACACAAGTACAGGAAAAAAAAAAATGGTGCTGAAATGTCTTCCCAGGAGATCAGCATTTACTTGGCAAAGTTTAGGTTTAACCTCTGAAAAGCTCACTGCAGGAGTGAAAATGGGGGAGAGGGATCTTAAATAAGTGATTTATAACTTTAATTCAACACCCCACTAGTTTCAAAGGAGACAAAGTTAAAGGTAGCCTTTGCCATAAAATACTATCTTTACTCCACACTGAACTTTATTGAATAAGGGGAAATAAGAGATCAGATCTCACAGAATGCACTTTGGAAATCCTTCATCCACGTATATTTAGCTTTCTCCTGATCAGTAATTCAGTAATGTGGCCTATGTGAACAGTTTTATTTTGTTTTGTTTTTTTAATGTGGGCATTTCCAAAATAAGGTTTAAAAAGTAGTCGTTAGACTTCAGGTAGGGAGCCCAGAGAAAATACTTGACAGGTTAAGTCCTGGGAAGAAAGTGACACTATCAGAGGCCGCTGGAACATCAAGATACTAACAAATATTTCTTCTAACATCTAAAAACAGAGGAGCAAAAAATGCACAAATAATTTAAGATCAAATCAACCAAAAATTAGGAGCCCTTTGAGAACAGTTGTCTTTACTTAGGATATAGATTCAATACAAAATTATATTTCATGTACCCAATACCAATCACCAAAAATAAATAAGAATCTTTAAATATCTAAACTACACTAAAACATGTACATTAAAGTTCATGCACTTGATTCAGGAGTCTTTAGAAACCTACTCAAAGTGTTCATTTGCATGTTATATATAATGCTAACATATAGAAGCTAGACTGAATGGTTTCCTGGACAAGTCCAGGTTAGAAAATCACAAGATAGGAGAAGTAGAAAATAAAATAGCCAGAGCAGGTATCCTGATAGCTACAGGAAGTGAAGAGGATGGGAAAAAGACTGCATAAAAGCAGATGAAGCTAGAATCTTAAAAAGAGTAGGATTCACAATGTTTAGCACAGAATTTTTTAAAAAATGAGTAGACACATGAAGACATTAAAAAAAAAAAAAAAAAGTGAACCAGGAGATAAAACAGTCAATGAGTACAGACCCAATGATGAGAAAGATTTTGGAAATAGCCAAAAAGACTTTTTGAAAAAGTATTATAAATATGTCTTAGAACTTAAAGAAAAATATGGAAACAATAAATGAACAGATGGGAAATATCAGAGAAACAAAAACAATGGAGAAGATCCAGATGGAAATTCTAGAAGCAAAAAAATATCTGAAATAAAAAATTCACTGGGTATGCTTAACAAGCAATTGGACACTACAGAAAAGTTCAGTGAACCTGAAGATATATGTTCATATAACTATCTACATCAAAGCACAGAGAGAAAGCCTGAAAAAAAAATGAAGAAATTCAGTGACTATAAAAAAAAATCAAGAAATCTAACTCATATGCAACTGGAGTTCTAAAAGAAAAGGAGATAGATTGAGGCAGAAAAAAATACTGAAGAAATATGAGCCAAATTTTTCCAACCCTGATGAAAAAATATCAACCCGCAGACCTAAGAAGCTCAATAAACCTCAACAATGACAACCACATCTAGGCACATCGTAGTTAAATTGCTGAATATGAAAGGTAACATCTTAGTAGCATCCAAAGAGAGGGGATAGATATTATATGAAGGGAAACATACTCTAACCTCTCATCAGAAACAATGAAAACTACAAGACAATGGATCTTTCATTAAAGAAAAATAAAAGTCAACTTAAAATTCTATATCCAGCAAAAATATCCTTTTAAAGTGAAAGCAAAATAGACAAAAGCTGCAAGAATTTATTATCAGCAAACCTACACTACAAGAACTATTAAGAGTAGTTTTTCAGGCTGTAGGGGAAATGGTACCAGACAGAAACTCAGACATGCAAGAAGGAATGAAGAACACTGTAAATGGTAAGTATGTGTATGAATAAAAAGACTCTAATTTATTTATTTAATTAATTAACTGAAACAAAAAAGTTACTTATGTATTATGAGGTTTATAAAATATTTTAGAAGCAAACTATATGACAACCACAGAATGAAGATTGAAAGAGGGGAACTGGACATAACAGACTGTCAGAATAAAGAAATTATAAGAAGATAGTGAATTAAGCCCAAAATAAGCAGAAGGAAGGAAATAAAGACAAAGGTAAATATTTTTAAAAATTTTAATGGGTATTTAATTTTTTTTAAGTTTTATTTATTCATTTGAGAAAGAGAGAGCACAAGCAGGGGGAGCAGCAGGCAGAGGGAGAGGGAGAAGCAGACTCCCCACTGAGCAGGGAGCCTGATGCAGGGCCCAACCCCAGGATCATGACCTGAGCCATCCAGGTGCCCCTTTAACGGATATTTTTAAAAAATAAAAATAAAAGTTGGTTCCAGAAAAAGATCAGTAAAATTGGTAAACTACTAGCTAAACTACTTTTAACAATGAAACAGAGAAAGCAATTACCAGTATCGGGAATGAAAGAGGGAGCACCACTACGGGTCCTACAAATGTTAAAAGGAAAATGAGAATCTTAGGAACAATTTTGTTCCAATAAATTCTACAACTTGGATGAAACAGACAAATTTCTTGAAAGCAAAATTGACAAAATCAACACGAGACAAAAATTCTGAATAGCCCTACACCTGTTAAAGCAATTGAATTGATAATTTAAAACCTCTCCCTCTCCCTCCCTCCCTCCCTCCCTCTCTCTCTCTCTCTCTCTCTCTCTCTCACACACACACACACACACACACACACACACACACACACACAAGGCCTAGACGGCTTTGATGGTGAATTCCATCAAACATTTAAGAAGACATATTAGTGTCCCACAAACTTGTTCAGAAAACAGAAGAGAACATTTTTCGGTTCATTTTATGAAGTAACATAATGCTGTGCCAAAAACCAGACAAAGCCCTTATAAGAAAACTACAGACCAATATGCCTCACAAACACAGAGGCAAAAATTCTTGACAAAATATCAGAAAATCAAATGCAAGTTTAACATTCTTTTAAAATCAATATGACTCACCATATTAACAGAATTAGAGAGAAAAACAATATGATTATTTCCACAGATGCAGAAAAAGCATTTGTCAACATTTCATCCTATTGCTGATAAAAACTCTCAGCAAACTAGGAATGGGAGGAAACTTCAACCTGATAAAAGTCACCTACCAAAACCCACACCTAACAACATACTTAATGTTAAAGACTGAACGTTCCTTCCTTAAGATCAAGAACAAAGATGTCAGTTCTCACCACTTCTATTTAACCTTGAACTGGAAGTCCTAACCAGTGCAATCAAGGAAGACAAAGAAATAAAACGCATAAACACTGGAAAGGAAGAAATAAAACTGTCTTGACTCACAGACAACATGATTGTATACCTAACAGATCCTAAAGAATCTACCAAAAAAAAAAATTTAAATGAATTCAATAAGGTCACATGATATAAAGTCAATATACAAAAATCTCTTGCATTTCTATGTACTAGCAACAAAAATTTAAAAACAAAAATTTAAAGATTACCATTTATAACAGCATAAAAAGTATAAAATATTAGAAATACAGTTAATAAAAGATGTTCAAGTCCTCTATGTTGAAAACTACAAAACATTGTTCAGAGAAGTTAAAGAAAATCTAAATAAATGGCAAGAGATACCACATTCATGGATAAAAGACCCAATACTGTTAGGGTATCAGTTCTCCCCAATTTGACTTACAGGTTCAAAGCAAACCCAATCAAACTCCCAGCAGGATTTTTCACAGAAACTATCTTGTTCTCAAATGTATCCAGAAATGCAAAGGACCTATTATAGCCAAAGCAATTTTGAAAAGGCAGCTCAAAGATAGAGGACCTGCTTTTAAGACTTATTATAAAGCTACAGCATCAAGATAGTATGAATTGGCATAAAGATGAATCAGTAGAAGGGTCCAGAAACAGAACCATATATATATGTTCGATAAATCTAAAATGGCATCAGAGCAATTCAATGGGAAAGGGAAAGACTTTTCAACAAGAAGTACTAAACAACTGGACATCGAAATGTAAAATAATGACTCTGGACTCCTACCTCGCACCACATTCAAAAATTCACTTTAAGTAGAAGGGAGACTGCAATGTAAAAACTAAAATGATCAAACTTCTGAAACTAAAGGAGACTATTTTCATAACCATGGGGAGGGCAAAAATTTTTTTCTAAATAGACAGAGAAAGCACTAACTATAAAAGAAAATATTGATACGCTGAGTCCATCAAAATTTAAAACTTCTGCTCTTTGAATGCTACCACTAAGAAAATGTAAGGACAAATCATAGACTGGGAGCAAATATTTATAAAATGTATATCTGACAAAGGACTTATATCCAGAATATATAAAGAATTTCTATATTCAATGAGATGACAAAGAGCCCAACTTTTTAATTAAAAAGGGGTGTAAGATTTGAACAGACACTTAAAGGAAGATATAGAAACAGTAAATAAACACATGAAAAGATGTTCAGTACCAATAGTTAGCAAGGAATCAAAAATTAAAACGACAATGAACTATTACTACACATCACAGAGAATGGCAGAACTTGAAGAGGTGGACAATAGCAAGCACTGACAGAGACGCAGAAGTCTGGCACGCTGCTGATGCAAGCATAAAATGGCTTAACTACTTGGGGAAAGTGTTTCCAGTTTTCTTATAAAACTAAACATATGTCTACTCTACGAACCAGCAAGTCTACTGCTATGGATTTACATAAAAGAAATGGAAAATGTCTATACAAAGACTTGTACATAAAATATTCATAGAAGCTTTATTCATAATAGCCAAACACTGCAAACAACCAAAAAGTCCACAACAGGTGACAGAGAAACAAACTGTGGTATATTCGTGGAACAGAATGTGTCTCGACGAGAGAGAGGGGTGAAGTATGAATCCACACATGGATGGATTTCAGAAACATCCTTGGTGAAGGAAGCCTTTGCACAAAAGGGCGTATGTTGTACTACTCCATTTATTTGAAGTTCTAGAACCGGCAAAAGGAACCTCTCGGGACAAACTGAAACAGGAGATGGGAGGTGGATGATGGGGGATTGCCTGGGAAGGAGCAGAGGGATCTTTCTGAGGTGACGGAAATGTTCCATATTTCCATGTGTGCTTTACGTGGTTTTCTGCATTTGTTAAAATTCAGCAAACTGTGTATTTAAGATCTGTATACGTAAACTATACGTAGATAGTGCCTGCATCGCAGGATTGTTGTAAAAAAACAAAACAAAACAAAACAAAAAAGCAAGACAAGAACAGAAGAGACAGGCATTGAGATGCCAACAGACCTGTCTAGACAAGTCAGCAGACCCTACAGAACACAGCTGTACCACTCAGTGGAGTTTCTGTGACCCCCAAGTCATGGTGGAGGTGGAAGGAGGGGAGACAAATCTTCTGTTATTCAGCCACTGAAGATGGCTGCTATTTAGTGAAAACTATTTGCCTGTAATGTTCACCTATGGAGCAGCCGATACCCAGGGCATGCCCAATAAAAGCACGATTATTGCTCATCGATTAAGGAGAACGCTAATCAGTATGCCAAAGTTTCTTCTGTAAAAGTTACCACTAACAGCGTTGCCCTAAAACAGATGGACAACTGCCCTGGTCTTAGCCTTTAATTAATGAAAATGCAGTTAAGAGACATACTCAGACCTCCTTGTGAGTGAGAGCTATTCCGACTGCCCGCCTGCCAACTTTGGGGAGCTCTCAGCCCAAATCTTAAGAAAACAGCCTTCTCAGGGAAGAAACACCTACAGCTGGGTCACCACACACACTGAGGCCACAGCCTACATCTGTGGTCTCCGTGGCTTCTGTTCTCTTTGGGGGTGGAGGTGCCAAAACCGTGTGACTTACAGTGATCTCAGCCACATCAACTCTGCATTTAAAAGAACCAAAACTGGGGCACCTGGCTGGCTCAGTTGGAGGAGCATGCGACTTTGATCTCAGGGTGCTGAGTTCAAGCCCCACATTATGCATGGAGCCTACTTAAAAAAAATAAAAATAAAAAAATAAAAGAACCAAAACTATGCTGCCAAAGCTATTAACTAGCCCCTAGAGATGAGTGGGGGAAAAGAAGAGCGACTTCGGCTCTTGGCTTCTCAGAATTCTTTTGACCAGTCCCCAATTCAGTGTCTTGTCATCATCTGTTATGAGAATACAGAGCTAAGAAAATCTGCTGTTTCTTTTCCCCAAATCATGCAAACACTTGTGTGTAAGGCCTTGGCTGTGGGGTAGTCAGAAGTCAAGAACGAGAGCTTGCTGTTTGAATGAACCTGGTCTTTCTGGCCTGCAGGTATCCAGACCGGAATGATAATAATAACCTTTGATTCATAACACTCATTCCTGCTCCATGCATGGTCCCATTTTATTTTATTTTATTTTATTATTTTATTTTATTTATTTATTTATTTTATTTATTTAATTCAATTAATTAATTAATTAATTAATTTATTTATTTAATTTATTTTATTTATTTATTTATTTATTTATTTATTTATTTATTTATTTATTTATTTTTATTTCATAGGCAGAGGAAGAGGGAGAGAAGAGAATCCCAGGCAGGCTCCACGCCCAGTGCAGAGCCTGATGCCGGGCTCCATCTCACCACGCTGAGATCATGACCTGAGTGGAAATCAAGAGTTGGGTGCTTAACCCACTGAGCCACCCAGCTGCCCCTGGTGTCTCTTTTAAAGTAAGGTAACAAATACCCGTGAATTCACCAGAGGCAACTACTTTCCTGAATCTTGTCCATCATTCCCTTGTGAAGGCTTTCCTGACCTGGCCAATGAAAGCAAGGCAGGGAGAGAATTTCCTAAAGCTCCCACCACCTCCCTTAACACAGACTCAACTTCGGTTACAGGAAGACCAGAGGCGGTACCCACAAGACCGGGTGCCCCCTGAGATAAACTGCTTCCCTGGATGGGATTTTCCAATTTGTGAGCCTGATTTATTCTTTTCAGTAAGAGAAAAGATGTAAGTCCCTTTGAGCAAAGTATGCCTGATATATATCACAATATTTATTTTTGGTAGAGTAATGGATCAGTCTTCAGGGAAAGCTAGGGAAAAAGCATTTCTTGAGCTCAGATGTAAATCAGTCACTCTGAAAACCACAGGGGAATCTATATTCTTACCCCTCTGCTAACTACAGTGTGAAATAAACAGCTGACTTTTAAAAGTCACTGTTTCTAGCCCTAACACTAACAACAGAGTTAGGGATGTGAGGCCCAAAAAAGCAATTGCTCCTGGAATGTCTGCACCTAATTCCCCAAAATGATAGTACAACTCAAAATGAAAGAAGAGATCCACCCAGCCTGTAGGTATTAAGTTGTACACCCAGTGGGGACAAGTTCTAAGCTTTACGTGCAGTACGCAGTTCCAAGGAG
The DNA here is from genome assembly GCF_002007445.2 of Ailuropoda melanoleuca. NCBI lineage: Eukaryota > Metazoa > Chordata > Mammalia > Carnivora > Ursidae > Ailuropoda > Ailuropoda melanoleuca. Next base: position 5,412,909 of record NC_048219.1, on the reverse strand, counting down.
GAAGGATGAAGTGCGGTTGGGCTCAGGATGTAAGGGTCCCCCAAGGGACCTGTCCAGTTATTATAGGCGAGTCTTCCTATCTACATTAAATGTATCATAGAGCAGGACAAGAGGGAAACTGAAGGACAGGGGGAGAAAACGATCTTCGATGAATCGGCAACTTAAACAGAGCTCTTCAAAGGAAAGCTATTTAAATTTAAGGTGTTCCTAATATCAATTATCCTGAACATCTCATAGGCTCAGATTCACATGCTACAAAGAACACAAAGCCTTTTAATTTTCTTACCTGTCCATGGCACTAGCGGTGATAAATCAGATATACAGAGAAACCACACATGACTAACAAACCAGCCCATTAATGGCGAGCAAAGATAATTTGCCAAGATGACTTATTCAGACACAGTCACATATCATAACCAGCAATATCCTGGAGGCTTAACGCAGCAGGCATAGAAAGCAAGAGCTGGGGCACTCCCTGCCAAGTCTCGGGCACTCCAGGGCGACTCGGGCATCCTCCAGATGCCTGCTATCCAAGCATGAAAAGATTTTATTCATGGCTGCCACCTCCCCACTCTCTTCAAGGTAGACTCGCACTTGGAAAAATACCGCAACTTCTAAAAGGTCTCTTGGGTCACAGAGCTGCTGAGTCCCCAACCTTGCTATGGCCCCTCCTCTGACACTCTCAGAATTCCAGGTACCCTCAGGAAGAAGATCCAGCCTCTGCCACCAGCAACCTTAGCTGTTAGTTTATAGATCTTTACTGCGGGCACTCATTCAAGTAACAGAGCTCCAACTAGGTGTTTGATCCTCTTCTAGGTACTTGGGCAGATCCATAAACAAACCAGTAAATAGGTGGGAGTGAGGGAAAAAGAAGAGTTCCCTAAATGCCAGTTCCTTTGTTTTACTGGGAAAACAGGCCCAGTGACAGGAATTTTTCTTTACAGTCAGAGTTGATGGTGTGGCTAGGGCTTGAACCCAGGCTGGATTCTTAGCAGGACTGCCACCTACAGTGGGGCACAGGAGATGGAGATGAAACGCAATCCATTCTGCATATGGGCAAGGGGCAGCCTCATTCCAATACTATATTCTCAATGTCCCAGACTGCCCGATTCCCTTTAACAAATGCCCCCTTCACTGAAAGGGACAACTGAGGTTCCCCAGATCAGCAACCAACCATCATTAGCAGGACCCAGGAGAGTTTGAGTCCTCTCACTGGAATGTAACCCTGACAAGCTACACGCCCCTGGCTCTTGCCATTAGTGAGAAAAGTCTGATGAACTTGAATCTGTAAGAAATCCACCAATGGCGAAGGTCCCCTATAATTAATTATCATGACAATAATTTCCTATATTATCATCAGATCTGAAAGGGAAGGCTGCTAGCAAGCTGTTTTACATTCTCGCCAACTCCTTTACTCTTCATGATCCCAAGCTGATGATATGTCATTGTTCAATCCCATCTCTAAAGTTCCATAGGGATGATGGAAATAATTAACTTAATCAACTATATGGATATCTACGCTTGACAAAGTGCCAGCGATACAACAGTGAATACCACCACCATGGTCAACAACAACACACAATTGTCTCTGACTTCATGGAACTAACACGTTGAATACAGAGCTGGGAAAAGCCCAATTGCTAAGGAGTGCCTGACCATACTAGCACCTTGCTTGGGGGCCAGCTCTGGAAGCACGAGTGTACATGACCAGCCTATTCTTCCCTCCCTCACTCCATTTTAGAGAAGGAAAAATAAGGTCCAGGAATGAGAGCAGGTGGCTTGCCTAAGTCAGACAGTTGATAATTGAGCTGGGATTGGAACCCACAGTCTCTGGCTTTCCCCCTTTCCACCACATTGCCTCCTCCAAGGTTCCAAGGCTGCAAAGTGAAGAGAAATAGTTGGTTCTACTGACAGATTGTTTCCTGATGCATGTACACCCAGAACATGCAGCTTCAACCCACCTTATCAGCACAGACCTCATGCCTATGTTCATCTCTCACACCAAAATGTTTATAAATATACTTCACTGATCTAGAGCCTGGGTGTCCAGTCTTCATTCACTCTCATTTATCACCCTCTCTGGGTCTCTCTTGACGTTTACTTTCACTTTAAAAATCTCATCTTATAAGAACAGAGCCCTTTTTATCTGATGCTAGCTCCCCCTCTGCTCCTGGGGTCTAATCAATCCATGTCTGGAAATAAACAAGCCAGAGAGGGAAGCAACAGTCCCTTTTATGAAAACAGGCACCTTTCTAAAATGATCTACCCCTGGGCATGGCACAGATAGAAATTTAAATGAGAAGAAAATAAAGACATCCTCCAGCCATAGTCCTATGCATTCCTTATCAGGCAGGACACCAGGGAAGGTAACCCTGCATTAACAGCTAAACCAAAAACTCTGCCTCGCATTTTTCAGGTTGTTTAGAAAGGTGGGGGTCCAAACTCAAGAAGTCTGAAGAGACAACAGGCTTCAAAATATAATAGTGTGTATAGTTCAGCCTCCTCCCTTCTGAGGAGTTTAAGGTCTCCGAGATAGTACGAGAGGGCTCATTGAACACCAGTTGCAGGTAGCTACTACCAGGGGTGCTCAGAGATGCCAGACTGAATGATCTAGACATCTGGCAACCAACACAGACCTTCACCCACCATGTTATTTTACACCCACCTGCAGAGCAGAGTCTCCACACCTCCCACCACTCCCTAGCTGCTGCAGCCTGCAGCCTCGGCCAGCAAGGGAAGCTGTCTATGTAGAGAGGGGCAGAACCAAGTCCCCACTAGCCAGCCCACTCTTCTTACCATGGCTCCCAACCCCAGGCTTTCAGAAATAGGTCACGGATCTAGATGCGAATGCAGAAAGCACCTCTTCTGAAGAGGACAGTAGTTAATTCTTAATTGTTTGGGGGATCCTTTTGAAAATCTGATGGCACTTCTAGACACCCCATGAGAAACTGCATGCATGCAGTTTCTATGAAATTTCTATGTAATTTCATCTGTGCAGTTTGGACTCCCCATACTGCCCTCTGGGGAGGTATGAAAAGGCAGAAAGGGCTAATGTGCTCAGAGCCAGCTTAAAGGAAGAAAACTGTGGGTGATTCAGGTAAGTAGTCAAAAACACAGTTCTTAACCAAAAAGGGAGAAATGATGTCCCTTCCTTAGCTACTCCAAGTTCCAGCTTTCAATTAACCTTTGAGATTTCAACGAGAATTTGGAAACAAAGAGCGCACACATGCATACACGCACAAAACAAAATCTTTGTGGCTTCCTATCTTGACGTCACGAAATGTCCTGTGATTGCTAGTTAAGATAGAGTCTCCCAACAGGGCTTACTGCAGAAGGGCTGAGTACCAGCAGAGGTAAGAAGTAGGGCAGAGGTGGACACTGGGATGGAGGACAGTCCAGACAAGGAGAGAGGGATAGCTAAGCTCTCCACTGGCTCTGAGTAGATCCTGGCAGGGCAGGTCCTGACCCTTGCTGCCAGCTCATCTTGGAAATCAGACCTGCTGACTACTTTGCAGCAAACCAAGAAGTCCATCAGAAATAGCCCTTTCCTTCTGGGTCCACGGGGAATGGGGGATGCATCCTCTCATTTCTGGGGAGGAGACCCTGGCCCACAGCTTGCCCATAGCCCCCTCGTGGCTCGGGGGTGTCACTGCAGCCCCCTCTGCATTGCTGGGCAAAAACCTCAGGGAGGCAGCCCTAATAGTGGTAGAGCACAACATTTAGTGACGGCTTGGCAACAGTCTTCAAGCTATGGTGAGGCTGCTTTGCTTTTCATTTCTTAAACTAGGACCAAGATTGACACTCAAAGCGATCCTTCTAAATCCCTCCCTGGTACAGTCCCTACAGGAAGCAAGTCCAAGACCTGCTTCATTAAGCCAATAACCTACAAGCTTCTGTAACATTACCACCGCCCTATTGATCACTCCTTCCTGTATCACATGCAATTATGCACAATTGTTTCAAAGCTCGATAGAAATAGTTAGCAAGAATGCACAACAACCCCTAGTTTGCAGGTTGCTGGTTAGATTACAAAATACTTGCAGGACACCAAATACCACCACTCCCACCCCATGTCCTGAATTTCCAGGTAGCAGATTCTACAGGGGTTTGGGGGAAGTCAGGACTTAAGGACACACAGTGAGAAAGAATGTGGCCCTTGGCCCCATGCAAGCAGAGAGCGTGTCCATTAATAAACCTAACCAGCAACTGCGCAAAGGGACAGAGTGCAGCCCACCTGGGTTGGGACTTAACTGAAAAGACCAGAGTTGGGGTGGGGGAGAGTCGATCCAGTGGTTCTGCTACCACCTGTCAGAGGTGGGGATGATTAACTGAACCCAGCTGTGGGAAACTACCCACTGAGGAGAAGGTGGAAAGTTTGGGAGGAGAGAGGACGGTGCAGTGTGCCCGGAGGGCCTAGAGCGGTAGTCCAGGGACCCGAAGTGACTGGGGCCAGGAGAAACGGATGGAAGCACAGAGGGTCTTTTCCTTTCCCGGGGAAAGAGTCCTTACCTCCTTGATTTTCTCCCGCTGGGCTCGAACTTGGCTCTGGGGCTCCTTACTCTCATCCGCCCTAGTCCCCAGGACCGGGTGGCGGAGGCGGCTCCGGAACGCATTGAAGTCAAAGCTAAACGAGAGGGCCCCCTCCTGGGGTCTGAGGGCCGTGCTGCCGCTGCTCCGGGCCGCCGTGGCCATTTCCCGTGTCCCCGTGGGCTGGGTGCGCCGCAGCCACACTTTCCGGCGGCGGGTACTGGCTTGGCTGCTGGCGTCGTCCTCACCCGGGGCTGGCACAGCCGGGGCCGGGTTGGGAGGCGACTCCTGCTCGCGGGCCAGGGGGTGGCCGGCGACTTCGGCCACTACCTCCAGGCCGGGCTGCTGGGTCCGGGGGGCCAGGAAGAGGCGCTTAAGGCGAGAGGAGTTAGGCAGCAGGAAAAGGGCCCCGAAGCACAGGGTGACGAGGCCCGAAAGGAAGAGAAGGAAGAGGAACTTCTGCGGCAGCCGCAGCCCCCACGGGGAGGCCGGGACGAAGACGGGCACTTTCCTCATGAGCATCGTGGCCTGGCACGGGGCTGGGGCCGGTCAGCTCCGGCCTGGCCCCCGAGGCCCTCGGAGTGCAGGCACTGGCCAGCAGGGGTTCGGCGCCGGGAGGTCGTCGAGGGGCGCTGCCCGGGATGGGGGTCCCTGAGAGTTTCACCAGTTCGGGGGCTGCCCTGAAGTTCAGGGAGTTTGGGGCGAGTCCCCCCGCGCTGAGGAGGGGGCGCAACGACCTCGGCGGGGCCCGGGTGCGCCGGGCTGCACGGCTCGCGGCCCGGGCCCGCAAGGGTCGGCCGCCGCGTAGCCCCTCCTCGCAGCGGCCGGAGCCCGGGGCCCGCGCCTTCCCGTGCTGCGGCCGCCGCCGGGGCCGTCACATGCCGTCCGCGGCGCCCAGGCCGTCCGCGCAAAGGGGCACCGGCAGGCCTCGTCCCCGCGCCGAACCACCCGCAGCCCCTCAGCCCAAAGTTTCAGCCTCCGAAGCAGTTTCCAGAGAGGGCTGGCTCAGGGGGCGAGGCGGTGGCGGGGCTGGCG
>NC_048219.1:5392608-5407270 GCF_002007445.2 Ailuropoda melanoleuca | reverse complement strand
CCCGGCTCCCGCCGGCCCCGCGGAGCGCGCAGCACCGGCTGCACCTCTCCCGCTGCAGCTGGCGTCCTCGCAGCGGCCGCTCCAGACGGGTCGCTGCCGCCGCAGGCTGAGCAGCCGCCGCCGTCGCCGCCGCTGCCGAGCCTGCGCTCCACACGCGCGCACACCCGCCCGGACGCCTCCGCCGCCGCCGCAGCTCCGCTTTCACTGAGACAGCGCCCGCGGCCCCGCCTCCCTCCGGGCCACGCCCTCAGGTCACGCCCACTGCGCGCGCCCCGCGGTCCACCTCTGCCGCGGCGCCGCAGCCAGGCCAATGGCCTCGCGTCCGTGTGTAGGGAGCGCGGGGCCTAAGCGCTGGTGGGGAGAGGCGAAGGGACTCCAAGCCACGCCCCCTCCCTCAAGAGGCCAGCGCCGCGCACACTCCCCCCATCCCACCAGCACCAATGGTCCAGCTGCGCGGAGTTGGCGAGGGCGGGGTGGAGAGCGGCGCGAGGTCATTGGCTGCCTCGGAGGGATCCCCGTTGGGCTGCAGTCGCCCATTGGTTAGTGGCCAGCGTTCGCGGACTCGGAGCGACCGCTAGGCCCCCTTGCCGCCCCCGCCCGGGCCGCTCGGGTTGTTGGCGTCCGGGGAGGGGCAGGAGACCCGGCCAGTCTGAAGGGCTCTGGCCATTGTTCAGGAACCACTGTCACCACTCCGTGCCAGTCCACGATCGGCAGAGAGCTGGGGGTCTGCCCACAGGTCCCCAGAGCTTCTGCAGGAGCCGTGGTGGTGCTGCTGTGGCAGGGTGAGGAAAAGGTGGCGGGAGCCAAGCCAGGCAGCTGTAGCCACGGTTGGACCAGGCTAAGGCAGTGTTTCCACTGGACCCCCACTGACCACTGCTCTGCCTTCCTTTTCCCACAGCCCCAAACGGACGAGGGCCCCCAGGTGGGGGAGAGAGAGATGCGAGGGAAGGGCAGAAAAGAGAGAACCCTGGTCTTGTGTGCAGACTACACACATCATGTGACATGCGTACCTAGATGCCTGCGTGTGTTGATGTGCACATGTGTGCTGGGATGCATAGATACATATGCTCTCAGAGACTGTATGTGAGTGAGCACTTGCACACATACACTTAATTTAGGTATGGACACCAAGAGATTATACCGGAACATACACAGACTTGTACATATCAGTACAAATATTGACACGTGCACACACATAGCCACTGACACACAACAGACAGGTCCAAAACATGCACGTGTACACACTGCCAGGCATATATTGCCAGACACGTGTGTGTCTTCGACCCCAAGGCCCTCCCTCACACCTTCCTCCTCAGACTGAAGTCTCTCTGTGCCTCCCCTTCCTGTTAAACCTAACCCAGGGCAAAGCTACGTTGTGCGGTGTGGGTCTTTCATGCAAAACACTTTATAGAGACAAATAACAGCAGAGGGAGAGACAAATTAAGAGATGTAATAGGCAAGAGGGAAAATATCTGCGTTCAGCTGCAATTTAAAATGAAATGCAGCGTTGACGAGACAGAAAATACTGCAGGGAGGCCTTTACCATTAGAAGAAGCGGCCCAGGCGGGCTCTCAACTCATAAATCTTGCTTCTTCCCTGAGGCCTGCTAGGATGGGCCACTGGGACTCAGACATCCTTCTCCCTCTGGCAGACCACTGACAGCAGACCCTCCCCTGATATTTAAATACCCTTGGCATGTCAATTTCTTTCACTTGAAAGTAAGACTGCTCTGGGTAACAGGTGCAAATATGTTGGTGACTGGAGACGAATAGTCCCTCCCAACCCCACAAGTTGCACCTAGCTTAAATGTAAAATTCTAATTCAGATGTTTCAGTCTCTCATGAGTTTGACTGGCAGGAGTCAGTTCCCTGGAACCAGCTGTGAACATCAGAGACAAACATATGATCCCCTTAGATTCAGGAGCCCGGACACCCAGCCAGGCCTCTTCCCATCCCCAGTGCCCAAGCATCCCCTCCCTGGATCCCACCCCGGGAAGAGGCAGGCTTGTCCTTGGAGAACCAGGAGCCCACCATTCGTTGGAGGCACCCCAGGTTGTTCCATGCTGCAAGTGTAAGGGAATCACTGTTCAGTGCCCTGAGAAGGTAGGATCCGGGGGGAAAGGGAGGAAGGAAAGGCTGTCTTGGAAAGATATGTCTGTTTGAACTGGATGCTCAGCGGGATTGTGACACCTGGATCAGCCTCTCATATGTTGGTGAGCCAGGGTAGAAAGTGAGGCTGCAGCAAAACTAACACATTCCACAGACCCAGGCTACAAAAACCAGAGCCCAGAAAGGACAACTCCGTTTCAGATTAAGGTCATGTTGGTGGCTACACTGCATTGGTGACCTTTTACACTCTCCCTGAAGAGCTTGCTGAAACCCTACAAGTCCCCATCTCAGCTTCTGTAGACCTCACACACATGGTGGCTCTTCTATCGCTCGATTTTGCTATTCATATGCTGTCCCACAGCAGACACTTCCTCATGACAGGGACCATGGCTTGTTCACCTCTTTAACTGCCCTGGGTCTTAATTACAATACTTGCAAATGGGCACTGTGTTTGTTGACTAACCAATGAATAAATGAGTGAGTGATGCCCATTTCACAGATGAGGAAATTGAGGCTTAGGGAAAGGAATAATAATGAACTAACATTTCCTATGTGCCAAATACCTATTGCTTCATTTACTTTTCAGAACACTCTTATGTGGTGAATTTTATTTATAGCCTCATTGTATAGATAACAAGACTAAGGCTAGAGAGGTATAGGATAAGTTAACAAGTATCTTTCTCAGCTTAATTTAGAAACTTAAATGGGGCAGGGAACAGAAATGAATAGCCATTTAAAAAATCTATTCTGTCAACAAATACTTATTGAACTTAGATGCTAGGTATTTCACTAGTCTCAGGTTGGACACAGAGATGAACAAAGCACGGTCCCTGCCACCATTGATTCATTCATTCAGTAAAGAACTATTTATTGAGGGGCGCCTGGGTGACTCAACCACCCACTTATCCTGGATGGCTAAGTGTCTGCCTTTGGCTCAAGTCATGATCCCAGGTCCTGGAATGGAGCCCTACATCAGGCTCCCTGCTCAGCAGAAAGTCTGCTTCTCCCTCTGCCCCTCCCCCCAACTCATGCTCTCCCCCTCTCTCTCTCAAATAAATAAATAACATCTTTTTTAAAAAAGAACTACTTAATGAACACCTACAATTACCAAGTACAGGGGGGCTGGGGATAACAGCCCTAAATAAGGCAGATGTGAAGCCTATCTTCAGGAAGCTTCTTGTCTAAAAGGCAACAGGGACCAATTTAGCCTGTCAGGAAGGACCACGGGGCACTGGTCTGCATGCTTCATATCTTATTCTATCAGGCCCTTGTGATGGCTCTCTGAAGCCGGCCTTGAGATCCCAGTTTAACAGATGGGGAAACTGAGGCTCAGGTGTGTGACATGACTTATCCAAAGTCACACAGGGAATGATTTGCAAATCAGATTCACCTGCAAACCAGAGTCACCTACCCTCAGAATCTATGCTCCTTCTATTAATAATATTAATATTAACTAAGATCAATGGGGCACTCACTATGCACCAAGCCCTTCCAATAGCATGTTCTAGAAGTTCACTTATTGGATCCTTACAACCACCCCACGAGACAGGTAACTAATGTTACTGACATTTTACAGAGGAAGAAACTAAAACACAGAAATTAAAGAATTTGCCCAGTGTCCCACATCTGGGAAGTGGCAGAGGGAGGATTTGAACCCAGTCAGTCTCCAGAGCTATTGCTCTCCATCTTATAATGGAGAAAGCAGGTGCTGTAGGGGGTCAGAGCAGAGCACTGGCTGCAGGTGAAATTCTTCCAGGCTTGTTGGGAGGATTGTATGAGCTCATTACCATCACTCAACAAGTACCTGTAAAGTGCCTGCAACGTTCCAGGCAATATGCAAGGCTTTAGGGATATAATGGTGAGCAAAAATAGACACATTGTTCCCATTTGTGGAGCTTACAGTCTCAAGGGGAAGAGGAGTTTCAACAAATAAGCAATCCCCAAATATGTACACAGGCTAGAGATGACAGTGAGGAAAGAGAGAGATGCTGCTGTAGAACCTGGAACAATGGATCCAGACCTAGACTGAGGGTGGGTGAAAAGCGGTCAGGGAAGACTTCCCCTAAGGCTGAACGGAGTTACGTAAGCAAAGAGAGATAGTGAGAACACAGAGCTGAGGGCACAACATGTGCAAAGTCCCCGAAGTGGAGACAACATGGTGCTTTTGAGAACAGAAAAGCCAGTAAGTCTGGAGTAGAGACAGTGATGGGGAAAAGACAGGTAGCATCACTGAATGATTGAAGGCTGGAGTAGGAACATGTGTATAGAGGTAGGTGGGTGGTAGATTCAGATTAACATGTTAAAAAGGCTACTCTAGCCGCAGTGTGGACAACAGAATGGAAGGCAGGAGTGAACAAAGTGGGTGCCTTTCGGAGGATATTGCCATAGTCTATGGTGCCTCGGCCTGCGGAAGTGGGAGTCACCAGGACTGCAGGATCTAAATCATATTTAGAATCCAAAATGGGTAGGACTTGGTGAATACTTGAAGGAGCACATTGATGGAGAGGGAGACATCTGCGCTGATTCCCAGCTCTCTAACTTGCCCGGAGGTGGGGCATTTGTTGAGATGGGAGCAGTGAACCAGGCTTCGAGGGGCTTCCCTTAGGGTCATCAAGAAGATGCTGGGGAGGGGGGCAGCTGGTGGGGAATCTGAATCTCCAGTGGTCATTAGTCCCATTTAGAATCAAAGACCAGAGATAAAGCCAAGTTTGAGCCAAGAGATAATCATCAGGCAGGTTCCTTAATGGCCTCCAGATAAATTGAACCCTGGGCAGGAAAGACAGTGATGACTGGGGCCCTGCCCAGTGAGAGGACATGCCCTCGGTCTCAAGATAAAAGTCCCTCCAGGTGGGCTCACACCAGCAAGGTACAACACCTAGTCAATACCTCGATGTGCAGTGGGGGCTGATTTCTGAGTCACAGAGACCCGGACACCGGCCCTCATGGATTTTTTTTAAAGATTTTATGTATTTATTAGAGAGAGAGAGTGCACAGAGGGAGAGGGAGGGGGAGAGGGAGCAGCAGACTCCCTGCTGAGCAGGGAGCCCTATGAGGCACCCCTGCCTTCATGGATCTTAAAAGAAAGTCATGAAATTTCCTTTCACCTTGTCTTACCTGAGTCCCCAACCCCGCATCAGAAGTCACCCAGTCAGCCAGGAGCAAGAATTCTCAACCGGGAGCAATATTGCCCCCAGGGAACATTTGGTGAAGTCTGGAGAAAATTTTAGGTTGTCACAATTGGGAGAGGAGTGCTACTGGCATCTAGTGGATAGAGGTCAAGGATGCTATTAAACATCTTACAATGCACAGGGCAGCCCCCTACAATAAAGAACTGTCCCGGGGCACCTGGGTGGCTCAGTCAGTTAAGCGTCTGCCTTCAGCTCAGGTCATGATCCCAGGGTCCTGGGATCGAGCCCTGTGTCAGGCTCCCTGCTCAGCCCACTTCTCCTTCTCCCGCTCCCCCTGCTTGTGCGCACGCTCTCTCTCTATCAAACAAATAAATAAAATATTTTTAAAAAAAAGAAAAGAAAAAGAACTGTCCAGCCACAAATGTCAACAGTGTCAAGGGTGAGAAACCCTGGCTTAATGCCAAGGCTTTGAAGTCAGAGAGGCCTGGCTTTGCCACACATTGACCGGTTGATCTTGGCAACTTGTCTGACCTCTCTGAGCCTCGATTTTTCCATCTGTCAAAGGGGGGGTTGGTCAATAGTAATACATACGTCAGGAAGACGACGTGAGAATTCAGTGGGGTAGCTGAGCATAAAGAGCCTGAAGCAAGTGTCAGGCTCATCCTCCAAGGGAGCAGGCGCTGAGCGGGGCTTGTTCTTGATCCACCTCCCAAACCCAAGGCCTCAGTATGCTGAAGAAGAGAAAGCAGAGTGGCGAGAATAAGAACCCTAGAGTCAGAGCACCAGTTTTGAGTCTGGACTCAGTCTCCTACCCGCACTGAGACCGTGGGCAAATTGCCCTCCTCTTGAGTCCCCGGTTTCCTCATCCGTGAAATGGACATGTTCACAGCACCCACCACATATGGTGGTTATGAGGACTACAGGAGCTAATCCTTGTAAATGTCTGAGCACAGATCCTGGCATGTAGTGAGCACTTGAGCGATGTGAACCAACGTTATGAAAGAAAAAGAATCACTGCTGCCTCATTTTCTAGTGGCAAGCAGGCTAGCAACCCAAACTGAAACTTTGTAACAAAGTTTTCCAGAGGGAAACTCCATTTTCAAATACTCTGTCCATGGTCCCTATGAAAACTCTCATTTGTCAAGTGAAGATTAAATTAGACATGGATTTTCATTTCAAATGAAAGTCCTATTGTGCTAAGCACTACTCAGGCAGGCCCCTCCTCTCTAGGAGTTTCTAGATCATCCAGCTCAATGGTAGAATGTCGCAGATTTGGAATTTAAGGATCAAAGCATGTAAGTAAGTAACTTGCAGTTAGAGGCAGAGCAGCTGCTGGCTCTCAGTACTTGAGAATACCCCCGGAGGCCACTTTCACAAGCACGTAAGGGGATGAGTTTCTTCTCACTCCTGAAATCCAAGATGACATTTACCTCGTTAACATTGTGAGGACTAAATGAAATAATCCACATTAATTCCTTATCAGAGTGCAGGGCATACAGCAGGAACTAAAAACTAAATATTGGCTATTATTTATGGCACTGGCACTTTTTAAAGAGCATGTAAAATAAATATCTGAGTCTCATAAAAGTACACTTCGAAAAGCTTACATCAAGCCCCATAAAGCTAGAAATGAAATGGTATCTTTAAAATGTAACCCTGGCATAATGTAGTCATCTGGTTCCACTTGCTAATATTAGGGAATTTTTGTTTGTCTGTCTGTCTGTCTGTCTGTTTTTCATGTCTATGGGTTGCTTAGTGCGGCTCCAGATCCCAGGCAGGATCTCAAAGTATCTGCTCTTATGGTGTTAGGATGATAAGAGGGGCCCAAGGCATCAAGCAGGTGTTGCTGGGTGAAGACCACATGGACCAAACAATCTTGGGAAGTATCCTCAAGCCTTATCCATTATGCCATTCAAGTGTTTTCTAAAACCAGATCAATAAGGCAGAGTGGCAAAAGAATTGTGGTTACAGCCTTGAATCTTATAGACCCGCATATGAATCCAAGTCCTCCCTCTCATTGACTATGTAACTTTGAACAGGTCATCTCATCTATTTCTGCCTCAGTTTCCTTGGCTACAAAATAACAATAATGTTAGTACTAAATCCAGTATGTGTTAAACATTTGTATGATTCAAGAAAATAGAAAAAATCAAGTTTAGGATTCAAGGTTGATAAACAAAAAAGTAAGACGGGTTTGAAAACAGAATCCCACCTGTTATCTTCCCTGTCCCAAGGCCCAGCTCTGCCATTTGATTGGATGAGCTGAGCAGATCAGTCACCTCTCTGAACCAATTTCTTCATCCATAAAGGGGACCCATAATAAACAACTGGGATAACCAGTGGGCAAGCACTTTGTTAGTAAGAAAGAAAAGAGACATGTTTGTTGTGGCAACGATCCCTTTTCAGAAAGAATTTTCATCGTTCCACAAATAATTATTGAGTCTCACCATAATTTAAAAGCTTTGCGATTCCCTCTCTTTCCTATTTTGTTCCATTCTACTTTTTTTTATTATCCTGTTCTCTATGTTTTTTAAAAAATTAAAAAGCTGATAGAAACCGAGGGGGCCATTTGCCCCGTTTGCCAGGTATTTCTGGATGTCTGCCTTCGGAGCACGAGGTAGAATTGCCCCACCCCCTTGCGGTTGAATGGAGCCACGTGACTAATTCTGACCAATGAGTTGTAAGCAGAATGGCAGGTGTCACTTCTAGGCCAGAGCATTTGATTGCCAGAACCATGTCTTCCAGAGCTACGGCTTTCCCTGTAACAAGGTGACTTACAGCGCTCGAGTCGGCAGCTGCTCCATCAGCCAGAGTCCCTGCATGATTATGATGAGCGGAACCTTCTGCACATCAGCATTGGCTGCATTGGCACGAAGCTCAGATGAAAAATTAATACGTGTTCTGTCAAGCCACTGAGACCGCAGGGCTTTAAAAAGGTTTTTAACTTAAACAATCTTTAAGGTGAAGTTAACTTTAATAACATATTTTATTATGTTATTACTAGCTATAATATAAACTAGCTAAAATATTATCATTTCAATTATTATTTTAAAATCAGTAATAAGTTACGTTCTTTTTTATATACCAAGTCTTCATGGTCTAGTGTGGTTTTTACATTTATAGCGCATTTCAAGTGCACCACAAGCCCCACGTGCCTAGTGGCTACTGGACTGGGCAACGCAGCTGTAACGGCTAAGGATCCTCATTTTGAAGATTTTTTTTTTTTATTCGACAGAGGTAGAGACAGCCAGGGAGAGAGGGAACACAAGCAGGGGGAGTGGGAGAGGAAGCAGGCTTATAGCGGCAGAGCCGGATGTGGGGCTCGATTCCGTAACGCCGGGATCACGCCCTGAGCTGAGCAGACGCCTAACCGCTGTGCCACCCAGGCGCCCCAGGATCCTCATTTTGAAGCACACTATTCTAAGGTGTCCTGAAGACATAAATCTTTATCCTAGTCCAGAGGAGCTTTAGAAAAGGAAATCCAGTGTTTCGTAAAGTAGGCTGTGGCTACATTTCTGGTACATTTTTCCTCATTTAGTGTGCAGTGGGGGTATTCTCCTTTCAGCGTTCAAACTCCCTGCCACTTCCCTCCCTTTCGCTCACTCACTCACCCCTACTCTCCCTCAAAGGAAAAAAAAAAAAGAGAGAGAGAGAGAGAGACAGGGGTGTTCTCAAGTGCCCAGTTTGATGGTAAAAAGAAAACTTGACTATCTAAAATGTTCTCAGTACTCAACGGTATTCCAGGAGTAGGAATTCATGAAGCCCCAGGTAAGGGTGAAGGAACGATCAGTGCACTTTCTTCTCCACGGGCTGTGAACTGTAGGCTTCAGGATCGCGGGGGCGGGGCGGGGGGGGGGNGGGGGGGGGGGGTAGAGGGCGGGAGAAGCGTAGAACTAAGGCGTTAAGACTTGATCTCATATCCTGGGGCAGAGAGAATTCCTTCTGACTTTGGATATTGGCTTGGAACTTATACTCAAGGATCAAGGGTGGCAGGTAAGTGTTAATTGCTTTTTTTTTTTTTATTAATTTGTTATTTTATGTGTGTGTTATTGTTGCTATACGGCACCTACTGCTTGGAAAGTGTGCTTTTTTCGATTTACCAATATGTCAGGAGCATTTTTCCATGAAATTAAATATTCCTCTACCTCATCATTCTGACAGCCAGATAGTGTTTCTTAAATGGGTTTACCGTAATTTATTTACCCAATCTGCTATCGTTGGACATTAAGGTCATTGCCGATTGTTAATTGTGTTCGACAGTAGCTTATTGCTCTCATCGTGCCTCGGCTCCTGCAGAAGGCTTGGCAGAGGACACACGCAGATGGAGGAAGGCATGATCACCCCAAGGCGTCCCTCCGGCAAACTGGGGTTTTACCACACAGGAGGTCGACTTCTGGGGGGTGAGGAGGGCACAGCCTTCTCGGGACACTGCCAGGAGAGCGGTGTAAGATGAAAAGAGTGTTGGAGACAGAGGGCTGTGGGAGGTCCCAGGTACTGCCACTTAGAAGCTCTGTGGACACCATCACTGAGCCTCAGTTCCCTCATTGGGAAAATGAGGGTAATAAGTGGCCCCTTGGTATTGTTGCAAAGATTAAATCAGAGTGACAATGAAATCCGGTTAAGTAAGACAGATGGGGCATGCGTACACCCAACTCGGCTCCTTCCTGACGCTCCACTAACATGAAGGCAAAAGGGATTTTTTTCAAGGCATAAAACCACAGGGATAATTAGCACAAAGAGATAACATTAACAAAATTTGGAAGGCAGAAAAGCAGATCAATGGGTCGTAACTTAGAGGAACCAAGGACCCCGAGCCCTAAACTGCCAATGGGGAAAATTGGAAGTAACCCTACTTACACGATAGGAGCCCCGAAAGGCTCAGTGATTACCTACAGAGGCCAGCGGAAGGAGGAGCTAAAGACAGGAGAGTGGTCCCTTCCCTTCCTTGCTCTCCCCCCGTACCTGGTCCCTGCTTCTGGACAGAAAACCAGGGTCAGGGCCTGAGGACAGGTGGGAGAAAGGCTGTCCCTCCCGTGGGCATGTGCATCCCCCTCTGTGCCAGGCCCTACGTGCCCGTGGCGACAGAGGGCGGCAGACACAGCAGCAGACTCTCCTGGGAGGGGGACTGGCAGGACCCAGCAGAAAGGCCAGCTCACCCTGGCGAGGCAGAGATAACGATCAAAGGGGACTGGGACAGGGATCTGGTGGGCTACCCCAAATGTCCATGTTAAGATGGGGGCTCTGTAGCCCAAGAGGAAGAGCCTTGCCCCAAACCCACACTCTTTAGCCTGTCCCTGCCCACGTCTCCAGCCCAGTTCTCCCTGTGCTTCCCTTTCACCACCCAGGTGGACAGTGGCCTCTTCCAGGCCCTCTCCAGGTGCTTTTCCTTCAGCCTGTTGCTCAGATAAGGGTAGGGAGTATCCTGCTCAGCCAGTAAGCTGGGCCCAGGATCCCCAGTTTGGGTCCCTCTCACTCCTGCATCAGGCCACTCTCCACCCTTCTGGCAGCACCGCCCCCACCCCTTCCAGGAAATCACCACTGAGTGCTCTTCTCAGAAACTCCTACTCCCAATACAATGTCACATAAAGTACTAGCTGATAGAGCTTTAACCCTCCCAGAGGGAGATGTGCTTTCCTAACCATCTGAAAAGAAACAAGTTTCCAAAGATCAAAGGATTGTAGCTATAACAGTGGAAACCTATAGGCAGTGGGGCCAATCAGGAGGACAAAGGAGTGCCGCTCAAACCATACTTGTAGATATACGTCATGGCAAATGGGCTAAGGGGAAAATAGAGGGAAAGGCATTCCTTAACCTGTCTGCTCACCTAGAGTCAAATGCCTTTGGCAGAGGCAGGGCGGGCTCATACACCCCCGGGATAGGGGCAAGGCGGATGAGGGCTGCAATTTACCAAATAAAAATACAGGGAGTCCAGTTAACATTTGAATTTCCAATAAGCAACCAATGATTTCTTTTTTTTTTTTAAGTTTATTCATTTAAGTAATCTCTACACCCAACATGGGGCTCAAACTCCTGACCTTGAGATCAAGAGCAGCATACTTCTCAGACTGAGCCAGCCAGGTGCACCTAACAGATAATTTCTACTGTAAGTATGCTCCATGCAGCATTTGGGACATACATATACTAATAGATTTTTCACTAATTTGTCTGGAATTCAAATTTATGGGGCTTCTGGTATTTGATCTGGCAACTCTACCTGCCCCCAGCACAGGGTCTGGCACATAGTAGGTACTCAATGAAGGAGGGATTTGTTTGAGCTTTGAGCTGGATGGGAAATCACAATGTTACATTTCACTGGGTCAGAATGGACTTTCCAGAATGGGATAGACCGGTGATGGGTAGTAAGGAGGGCACGTATTGCATGGTGCATCTAATGAATCATCGAACTTTACATCGGAAACCGGGGATGTACTGTATGGTGGCTAACATAATATAATAAAAAAAATTAAAAAAAAGAAAAAAAAAGAATGGACTTTCCAATTACTGGAAGTGAGTTTTAATTACCAAAATGAAACTGTTATTTTAGCCCAAAGGGACCAGAAAGTCATGGATCTGCCTGAGTGTCCTCAGGAGTCAAAGAAGGAAAAACTGCCTTTGACCAAAGAAGTTTGCAGGTGGAGAAGAAAAATAAGGCCATTTTTTCCCCCGTACCCCATTGGTTCCAGTCCATTACATTCATTCATTCAACAACTACTCGTTGCATGCCTACTGTGTGCCAGGCACTGTTCAATAAACCAGTGGGATTATATGATCATCTTCTTATTACCTCCATTTGATTGAAGAGGGAGAGTGAAGTCTAGAGCAGTTAGGTGACTTGCCCAAAGTAACACAGAAGTTAGGGGGTGGGGTGAATCTGGGATTCAAACCCAATGTATCTGACACCTGAGCCCTTGCTCCTTCCCCTTTATGCCTCCGTAGAGATATGAGGTACTGAGTAACAGGGGCCCTGAGAGTAGCAGGAACAGAATGGGTAAAGCCCACATAGATGACCAGCTGTCCCCGAGCCATCACCCAACATTACAATTTTATCTCCTAAGTATCTCTGAGCCACCCATTTTGCTCCCTTTCAATTACTATCCCTCTCCCCCCAGCCCAAGCCACAGCCTTAACAACAGGCGAGTCAGGCTGGCTCACCTCTCCAGTCTGTTCTCCACACAGCAGGCGGGGTGGTCCGTATGAAGGGTAAATGCGAACATGTCGTCTTTCTGCCTAATATGTTTCCATAGTTTTCCTCTGCTCTCGGGATGATAACAAAACTCCTGACCATGGCCAACCAGGTTCCATGTAATTTACTCCTGCTGACCTGCCCAGCTTCATCTCACTTCCTCTTACCCCCTGCCACCTGCATCAGTCAGTATTTTGTTTATCTGTTGCTGCATAACAAGTCACCCTGAAATGTAGTGCCTTAAAACCACACCTGTTTGTTACCTCTTGTGATTCTTGGGTTTGACTAGGCTCTGCTGTGTGGTTCTTCTGAGGCTGACGTCATCTAGAGCTGTAACCAGCCTGGGCCTCCAAGATGCTCACTCAGCTGTCTGGTGATGGATGCTGGCTGTTGCCTAGGAGTTCAACTGGCCCTGTGGACCAAAGGCTACATAGGGCCTCTCCATGTGGCTTGGGATGCTCACAGCATGCCAGCTGGAGTGTCTCAAAAGTGAGCATTCCAGAAGGTAAAATGTAGACACGTCTAGCTCTTAACTTCAAGGCTAGGCCTGGAATAGAGTACCACTTGTGCCACTATCTTTTGGTTAAGAAGTCACAGACCCAGCCCAGGTTGAAGGGGAGGAAAAGCAGCTCCATTTCTTGATGGGGAAGAATTGGTGGCCCTCTTTGATCCACCACAGCCGGTCTCAGCTTCTGATCACAGAAACCTCTCCAGTTCCTTTAAGCAGAAAGGAATTTAAGACAGGGAAAAGGTACTACAGCACTGTAGGGAGGGCTGGAGAGGTGGGTTCTTGGCTGAGCTTCCAAAAATGATCCCAGAATAACACTGCAGCCTCTGCTGTGGTCAAGACGCTGGGAGATCAGGATGCCGGCACCACCGCGGCTGGCTCCAGGACTAAACCCTGCCCTGATCCCCTGAGAGAATGGGGGCCCCAAGCTCTTCGCAAACGAGGGTCTGGACACTAGGCCCTTTGCAGAAGCTGCTGCAGAAAACCAAAGTCTCCTCGCCCCCAAATCAGAGTGACATGACTCTGCCCTACAGTGTTAATGTCCTCAGTGCATCCGTGGTGATAGGACCTAAATCGCTCTGGAGGCCTGGCTTCGGAAGTCTAGCATCTTGGTCTTTCTAGTACGGGAAGGCACACTACAAAAGATGCTGAGTAAGCCATGCTACAGTATCTCCACCATCCTGGGCCTTTTTTCAGTCCCTAGGAATCACTCTGCGTCCTCTTGCCACAGGATCTTTGTACATGCTGTTCTCTTCTGCCCACAAGTCTCTTTCCTCTGCTCTTCTTCTCCTCTTCCTTCACATCTCTCACTTCTATCCCCTATCTTCTACCTCCGATCTTCTCTGATTTGCCTATTAGTTTATAGCTCCATTTTATGGATGAGGAAGGTGAGGCTAAGTGAGGTTAAGTACTTTGCCCAAAAGCACATAACTAGTAAACAGGGCAGCTGGAATTTGAACTCAGGCAGCAGCTGCATTATGTCATGCAAAGACAAGTTCACCTGTGTTAAAAGGCCAGGGGTAGGGCATACAGCCATCCTATAAATAAACAAGGATGATGCTTTAGCAAATGTTGACAAGCCCAGAGAACTCTGAGAGTGACAGGCGGTATAGGTGGAAGGTTTCAGGACAAGGTCAGATGCTGTGGAGCTTGGCCCCTGGCTCCCACAGTACATCGATAGGCTGAGCTTCAAATGCAGCTGAGCTAGAGGAGTCCACAGAACCCTGACACTTCTACCCTCCACTAGGAAGCAGAGAGCAATTCTCACTGCGTATCAAGGGAGGAAAGCATCTCATGTCTCTCCCAAGAGGGATTATCAATTTCAGCAGCAAAACCCACAATCACAGTGAACAAAGTGTGCTCAGTTCTCATAACTTTAACAGGCAGAATTTTGTAGAGCAAGGAGACAGCTGTTAAGGAGAGAGAGCCATCAGAAAGGAAGGGCTTGGGGTAGGTATAATTGGTACCCCTGCTTGCCTCCCCTTGGCAGCCAGGGCCCAGTGAAGGGAGTCCAGGAGTCCAGAGGACCACATTTGATTTTTAAAATGTAATATGTCCTCAGTCCATAAGCAGCGAATGGGATCACTTGCCCTCCCTAAGCTAGGTCTGGGAATTCTTGGTAAAAGAATGGCATTCCCTCTTCCCCAGCCACCACAACTCAAGTCCCTCTAAAGTCAGCAGATGCTCAGCAAAGGAAAAAGACAAGACCAGGAAACCTTGGTTAGCCAACCTGCTC
>NC_048219.1:5225108-5390108 GCF_002007445.2 Ailuropoda melanoleuca | reverse complement strand
CATATACATAAAATGAGTCGGTTACATGTAAAATATTCTGTGAACAGTCTCGATCACTGGGACAAGAGATGCTGGATATGGTGAGAAAACACTGGTATGCAGAAGTACGATCTGGTTATGTTATTCCAAGCTCAGCATCTGCTCCAGATCCTTCATGAGGGGACCCCTGCCCAGCCCACCACCCAGCCTCTACTGCATCCCTTCTCTCCTCCCCACTCTGGTCCAGTCCCACAAAATTTCTTTACCTTCCTCCAACTTGCCAGATTTTCTCTTGCTTTCAGGTTTTTGAGCCTGTACATCCCTCTGTCCAGGACTCACTCCCCCTCCCCCGCACTTGGAGGATCCCACTCAGCCCTTAGGTCTTGGTGAGACGCAGCCTCACGCAGGAAGCCTTTGCTCACCCTCCCAGCAGGGTTATATGCTATCCTCACTGCCCCTAGAGCATTCTGCGTGCCTCCGTCACACCACCCACCTGCAGTGGAGAAATTGGTTAGCTGTCAGTGCTGCCTGTTAGAAGGGGAGCTGGTTGAGGACAGGGACTCTGTCCAGGTCACCCCTAACTTATTTGTTTGTTCATTTTATTGAGTGTCTACTCAGGTGCCAGGCACTCTTCTAGCAGATACAGCAGTAAATGGGACAGAAAAATTCCCTGTCCTCATTCTAGAGGGGGAGTTGAACAAACATAATTGTTTTTCAAAACCGCATCTATTATATGTACAATTTCAGGTTGCAATAAGTCCCTTCAATAAATTAAAACAGAGTTAGGCAATTAAAAGAGAGAGAGAGAGAGGTGGGGGGAAAGAGATGAGCAGTGATGGGGACAGCAGCAGCTATTTTAGATTGGGGTCAGGAAAGGCCTCTCTGAGGAGGTGACATTTATACAGAAACGAAAGGAAGTGAGGGGAAGACGGGCAATGGCAGGGGGGAGGCCTTGAGGTACAAACAAACTTGGCGTTTAGGGAGAATCTCCGGGGCAGGGGTAGCTGGAGCACCGTGAGCTTCCAGGAGGCAGCAAGCCTGGACAGTGGCCCCCACTCTGGGACTCGGGGGGCAGGCTGCCCTAGGAATGAGGCTGCCTTGAGCAAACAGAAGGGAGGATGCCTTCTTTGCCCGCATGCCAGCCTACCCTGAGCCCTGCGGGAGAGACCGCCAACATTTATAGAGGTACTTCCTGTTAACATTTACCTTGGCTGAATGTTTATTAATCGGGTCTATTAATAGACCTTTTTTTTTCCCTTTGCCCTTCCTGAGGAATGCTCCTTGGAAGGAGCATTTCCCCCCCATGATCCTCCACCTTGCATCATGCTTCAGGTTTGCACGTTGCTTTTCCGTCCCTTATCTACTGATCTATGTGTTTATTTATCCATATGGCACCCAAACAATTTATTGAGCAGGGAACAAGACAGACTCAGCTCTTCCCCTCACGGGGTGTGTACCGTTAAGAGAGACAACCCTGGGGCGCTCTGGCAGGGCCCGACTTCCTCTTCACTTTTGGTAGCTTAGCAGAGAGCTGACTTGGCTGGACCAGGCCCGTCTGCCAGGAGCCGCCCATGTCCGCTTTGGCAAATACTGGTGATCCTGCATGCCAACACCTTCGAGGCTCTCCCCGAGTCCTCGGGGAGCGGCTCATGGCCACACATCCCTCAATGTATTTCTTATTACTCAGAGAAATTGCATGTCCCCTCGTCCCTCTGAGCCCAAGAGTGATGAGTAGGTCCTTTCTCCTGGAGCCTGTTGTACGACCGGCCCACTGGCTGCGGTGGGCTCCTCTCTGCTGGAACACTGGCCATGCTGAGGGCCACACTGAGCGTGCTGAGAGTTCGAGGGGCCGCAGACACCGTACTACTTCTCTGCCTCTCAGTTCCTCCCTGGCGCTCTCAACCCGCCCCAAGGGGAGCTAGTGCTGTGTGTGCATGGCCGCCTTGCGCAAGAACTCTAGTGGAAGTAGACAGGTGCCCTAAATTATTGTGAGCGTTACAAAGGAGATGACCACGTGCCGTGGGAGTGACTCAGGACTTGGACTAGGGGTGTCACAGGTTGGGTTCTCTGGAGGCAGAAATTTAGACGGAGGTCAGCATGTACGTGTGTATTAGTGTTCTGAGATCAACACCCATGGAAGAGAGGGGAAGGAAACCAGGTGGGAGGAAAGGGGAGACCCCAGGACTGGTCCAAGGACCTCAGCTGCCCCTAGGGGAGCACTGGAGTGAGAACAGCCCTTCGGAGTTGCCCTGGGTCGGTTGAGAGGGCTGGGAGGAGTTCTCTGATTCTTCTCTCTGCCAGTGCTCACTGAGCAGTCACCAGACATGGGCAGCCCTGAATGGGGTGCTGGCTGAAGTGTGCAGGCTGTCTGTGGGCAGCACCCCAGACCCAGGACGCCAAGTCTTTCACCGAAGGGCGATCTGCGTGGTGCATCTTACATCTACCACAAGGAGCTTCAGGAGGACTTCCTAGAGGAAGGGGTATTTCACCTTGGGGGTGCAGGGGTGAACAAGGAAAGAATAGCTGTTCGGGCAAAGGAGACAGTATGTAAGACCCCAAAAGGCAAGATGGATAACAGCGCTCTCAAGGAACTACACAGCCCATGAGGAAAGCAGTGGGTCCAATTCAAGATGAAGAAGCCACCTCACTGAGGCCAGGGGACTCGCCCAAAGTAGGGTTACAACACATGAGAAAGCCCGGATTAGAATCAGGGTTGTGCCTCAATTCCAGAGCCCTCCCAGACCCCTCCTATTTGGATGCCAGTCCTTGTCAGTCTCTTCTCGTCTCTGAGATGGCTGCTGCTGGTCTCTGTTCTCCCCTCCATGCCTGCACACACAGTGCCTACAGCTGTGCCCCGTGAAACACTAATACTCCCTCTAGTTTCCAGCACCGATTCTGCTGTCTGAAGGGATCCTGGCTCCCTCTGGGGTTAGGTTTCAGGTCAAGGGTTGACTTGTTTGGAAATTTGAGATCAGTCTGTGGCCACGGTCACAGTTCAGCCAAGGACAGAGGTCCGGACTGAAGTTAGGGCTGGATAATGATTGAATTTCTGGCCAGAGCCAAGATTTAGTTGGGGATTAGGTTTAGAGCTTCATCTATAATAAGGGCTCAACCTGGAACCAGGGTCAGGGAATGGTCTGGAATTGGGTCAGAGCTCAGCCTGGAACTGGGGTCAAAGAACAGTCTGGAAAAAAGATGGGGGCTCAGTCTTAGAATAAGGCCAGGGCCCAGTCTGGAACAAGGTCCAGGGCTCAGTCTAGGGACTATGATCGGGACTTAGCACGGAGGTCTAGGGCAGGTTTGGGTCTTGGCCTGGAAACAGAGTCAGGGTTAAACCTTGAGCTGGGGCTCAGGGTTGGGAATCTGTCTGAGGGGGACTGAGGACTGTCAGGCTTCTGACTTCCCAACCTCTCAGCCTGAGACCTGCCCAGGGTGAGAGTAGGCAGGAGAAGCCTAGTGAGAAGAGGAGAGCCCAGCTGAAGATCTGCCCCTCCTGCAGGGCAGTGCTCCAGATTCCCGAGCTCATCCCCCTCCCTCTCACCCCCTCGGCCCAGCATTGGCAAGCACACGCGGGTACGCAGTATGTGGGAAGCAGGGATCCAGGTATGAGGCCCTTGGGAATGCTGTGGCACTGCTGAAGTCTGGTGTTTGCAAGGTCTGCACAGATCAGATGGGGCCCCAGGGAAATCAGAGTTAGCTCCCAGGAAGGCACAGAGGTGGGTATAGGGAAGGGGGTTGGCTTAGGCTGCACTCCCCCAGCCTATCATGAGAGCCCCAGTGCCACCAGCCTACGGAAATCTGGGCCTCTGCATTGACTGCCTACCGTGAGTCTCCTGGGACTAGCCCTACGCAGACCCCGGGATGGGTGATGACCAGGTGTAGAGGAAAAAGCCCTGGGCTGGATCTGGGGGGCCTGGGCACCACTGCCTTGCTTCCCGTCTCTGAGCCATCTATAAAATGGAGATAAAATAAATTAAGAAGTGTGAGTATCTGGGGCGCCTGGGTGGCTCAGTCGGTTAAGTGTCTGCCTTCGGCTCAGGTCATGGTCTCAGGGTCCTGGGATCGAGCCCCACATCTGGCTCCCTGCTCAGTGGGGAACCTGCTTCTCCCTCTCTGTCTGCCTGCCACTCTGCCTGCTTGTTCTCTCTCCCTCTGCAAATAAATAAATGAAATCTTAAAAAAAAAAAAAAAGGGGGAGTATTTGACAAAGGAGGAAACTGACAAAGAGGGGAGGGACTGATCCTGGCTCACAGCCCGGTGACAGCGTGGGGGCCAGAACCCAAGACTTCTAGCACCAAAGCCCTTACTTCTTTTGCCAGTCTGGCATCTTTTGTCTCTGAGACTGACCAGCAGCCTGCTCATATCCCACCCCACGCAGGTTTCCAGGGAAAGGCAGTATAAGAGAAAGAATGGGCAGGGTATAGGACAGACGCCTTTTCATGCAGGGACCCCTCCCAACTAAGCCTGTGGGAGAGGTGCGAGGAAGATCATGTTATTATGGAAGTAAGAAGGTCCCTGCTAGGAGGCGAGGTTGGCATCTCCCTCCTGGGAACAGTTGCTGGTGGGGCAGACTTGTTCTGGGCCCACCTGAGCAGGGCAGGAGAGAAGCAGAGAGAAACAGTAGGTTGGAAAGAACTGGCAAGGGGGCAACCTGCATGCCTGACACTTGCTGAGGGCCAGTAGATGCCACAGAAAAGAGCCGGGCTTGTGCCATCTCGGGTACCCATCCAAGAAGGCATCCCACCACACAAGGGTCCTGAGAGAGGAACCATGGGGCAGACTGCTGCAGGCAGGAGCTAGGGACAGGAGGTTATGGAAGAGCCAGATATCCACATCAGGGGACTGTGGAGGCCAGGGCTCCCATGGGACCCCCAAAGAGCCTACTCTTGAGCCCAGCAGAAAGCCAGCATTCAGACACCCACCCCTCTGAGGGCACCGGCAGCCGGCAGGATCAGTTCACAGGGAGGAGCCCAGCCATGGTAGATAACAAGGAGATGTGGTCCCCTGAGCCTTGATTGCCTCGACATCTGTGCCTTAACAACAGAGAAGGGGGAACGAAGCACCAGCTACCACATGGCCACACATCAAAAGCATCGTGCTGAGTGCAAACAGCCAGACGCAAAAGGCCACGTATTGGATGATTCCATTTATATGAAATGTGCAGAGCAGGCAGATCCACAGACGGAATGTAGGTTGGCAGTTGGCTAAGGTGGGGGGCCGGTAGGGGAGGGTTTCCAGTGGAGAGGAGATTTCCTTTTGGGGTGATGAAAATGTTCGAAAGTGGATTGTAATGCTGATTGCACAACTCTGTGACTGCACTAAACCCCATTCATGTGTGCACTTTAAATGGGTGGATTGTATGTTATGCGGATTATATCTCAAAACTGCTGTTATTTAAGAATGGAGGTGGATTTATTTGGGGCCGATGATAAAGTTCTGGAGATGGACGGGGTGATGGTTGCACAACGGCAGTTTGCTTGATGCTGTGGGGTGGTACGCTTCCACGTGGCTAAAATGATAGATTTTTATCTTAGGTGCATTTTACTGCGATTTTAAACAAATAAAAATTTAAATTTAAATTTGAAAAAAAAATGGCAGGGGAGGGAAGTATCCCAGAACAAGACTACATACTCCCAAATACTCCAAGATACTGGGGACCAGAGAAGAACCCATGCTGCACACGTGCACGCACACGCACACGCACACACACACTCACACTCCAAGTCCCACATGTCTGTCATCTGGAGAACGAAGGGAAATCTTTGAATTGCCCCTGGGATTAGGATCTCCAACAGATGGCCGTGTAATAACAGTGTGACCACGACACCCTGGGATCTGCCACTGATCAGTTGGGGCCCGTGACTGGAGAAAAATGAAACTGTTTCCTGTTAATACTCTTATAACCAGGGAGCTCATCAAACTGGCTACAGCTGCTCAATGTCAGCTCCCCGTGGAGCATAAACTCCTTGAAGGCAGGGACCACCGGGTCTGGCTCACGTCCAGGGCCTGGTACAGAGCCGGACACATCACGGGTCCTCAGTCAATGTCCGGGGAAAGAGTGAAGAGCCTTCCCTATTAGAGAAGAATCCGAGGCCCAGGGAGACCATGGCCCTGCTGAGGGCCACACAACCAGGGAAAGGGGGCAGCCAGGATCAAAAGTCAGATTTCCGTCTCCTGCGGCCCAGGCCCGTGATGCGCAGAGCTGGATTCCACTGACAGCCGCACCTCCAGCTGTGCACATCTTTTGGCCTCGGTGGGAGGAGACAATCACCCAGGAGGCTGGCCAAGGACTCAGACATACAGGACAGAGCAACCAAAGGCACTTCCAATGGGTGGGGTTGGCAGCCCAGGGCCAAGCCCGGCTCCCCATAGGGCTGCCTCCTCCTGCCTGGCTCTGGGAGCTACATTCCTCAGGCCATACCTCATGCTGTCACCCTAATCCTCCTGGCTGGGAGGCAGGAGTCCTGGGATACTGTCCTGGTCAGGGGCTCTCCAGGAGATGAACTCAGCAGGTGCCTGCCCCTCTCTGTTTCTCAGTTCCCCTTCGAGGTGATCAGGTTCCATCCAGTTCTGTTAGTTCCAATCTGGCTTTGCTGACACTGACCTCTTAGAACACTCAGCCTTGCCTAGTCTGACGGAAGAGACATCCCATCCTCAGGTGCCCCAGTCCAACCCTGCACACACAACCTCCTGAGAGCCGAAAGAGATGTCACGCCACTGGAAGGATCCCCCAGTCTAAGGAGGGAGAGCGCCTCAGATGGGGGAGACCTGGGCCACCAGCAGGATGCTCCTGTGTCAATGCTTGGGCTCTGGCTGGCTTCTTTTTTTTTTTTTTTTTTTTTGAGATTCATTGATTGGTCGATTGATTGAGTTAGAGTGCAAGTAGAGGAAGGGGAAGAGGGAGAGAGTGAGGGACAGAATCTCAAGCAGACTCCACACTGAGTGCAGAGCCCGATGCGAGGCTCAGGCTCATGACCCTGAGGTTGGGACCTGAGCCGAAATCAAGAGTCAGAGGCTTAACTGACAGAGCCCCCAGGAGCCCCTTCTCTTCTCAGATACGCTCTCTTCTTCTCACTCACAGGGTTAGGGGCTCACGCCTGTTTCTCAGAAGCCAGCGTCTCTCAGTTTACACAGCGGTGGGTACCAGCTTCCTGACAGACTGCCCCCGTCCTGAGGCCTGACCGCACATGCTCCTGATAGACCATTTGCTTTGGGAGGGAAGCTCTCTGGCTCAGCTGTGTCTGTCACAGTCCCCGGGATGGTGCCACCTTGGTCCAGAACCTGCCCCAGGCAAGCTAACAGCAGAAGTGTCTAGAATTAGGAAGTACTCAGACCGGGCAGGCTCCTTCCGCCTGTGCAAGACCCAAAGACCAAGGCTGGCCTAAATTCAGGACAACCCCTCCAGAAGCCTGACTCTGAAATGTCTGACATCCATGATGCACAGCCTGGTCCTCAGAGGATGCCCCCCCGCCCCGCAAACTCTGGGTTTCTTACTGATGGAGAAACTCAGAGCTTGCTTCCCCAGCTGCAAAGTGAGGTTGATAAAAGTAACACCCTTCAAAAGATAATTGTGAAAGATTCCATTGAGGAAAGGCAGGCAAAAATGCTAGCAAGGTGCCTAGTCAAGGGTAACGTTTGCTGTTTTATGGGTTCCCCCCCCTGCTCAGCATTCAAACCCCTTTCTTGTTTGTGGGACTACCACCCCCTGGGGGGTACCTTACAAAGGCGGCTGTCCTCCCAGTGCAGAGGCTGAGCCTCACCGGGTCCGTCAGTCAGGAGCCTGCCCTGAATTCAGGGATGACTAAGGTGGTACAGAGGACAGTGCAGATCATTTGTGGGGGACAGCAGCCGTGCCCAGGCCGTGACGTCTGGTGGCCCTGGCAGCAGCACCAGAACCACAAAGCTCCTCTCCGGGCCCTTGGATGCGTCTTGAGCTGTCAGCCTCCTTCCACATCTGCCCCTTCCCTGAGCCGGGTTGGTGTCCTTCCAACAAATTCCTGTCCTGCTTCAATTAGTGAGTGTCAGTCTCCATTGTTTTCCACTGGGGAATTTGACTGGTTTGGAAATTGGTCTGGTGGGGGGGGTGGTTTAGACAACACACCCGCAGGCAAATAGGGGAAATGATTATTTGGTCTAGCTGAGACTGAAGGTAGTGAAAATCCAGTTAGTATCCAGGGATGGGAATCTAGCAGGCTGTGGTATGTAGTGGTGAAACAGCTAATTAAATTAAATTAATGAATTACATTATGGCCTGTGGCCATCTGGAAAAAAGTGCCACTGAAGGCAAAGCTTGGAGGGCCTCAATTGCTACTGCCATTGAACACATGAATGGCACGAAGATTTTAAAGATCAGCGGCTGCTTCCATGACACAAGACAATTAAAAGAATAACAGCTTTAATCCCTGCATTCTTGGCGCAAGGCATGGACTGGAGCCTAGGAACTTTTTTACAGCGGGGCTAGAAATTCTCTTATCTTTTACTGCAGCAGGATGAAGTTTGAAGAAAACTAAATGCAAACGTGATCCTTTGCCTGGCCGAGTTACACTGGCGGCTGAGCGCCCAGCCTCCTCTCCCTCTGCTGCGCTGGTGCTGAGGAGTCAAGGCTGCTCCTGGGACCTCTTCTCTTCCCGGTCCACGTCCTGAAGCATGGGGGGTGCACTTGGCCGCAAATGGCTGAACACTCTGGGAAAGTGGAGGCCCGGGGCAGGTGGGTCCCTGGGCATGGCACAGCTCCCAGCACTGTTCTCTCAGCTCCACCCTCCTCGGGGTTGGCTTCAACCAGAGGGGCTGGAGCCGGCTCACTCTGGCTTGCAGAGCTGATTGCACGCACTCTGTGCGTTCAGTGATGGCCTGTTGGCAGCTTGAAAGTGGCCACGGAGGGGATATTTACACCATGGAAATCTGCAACCCGCTACCAATCAGCACCTTCTTTTTTTAAGGGGGAGAGCTGGTATACCAGCCCACGACTGTCTTCCTGCTAGGTCTGGTGCCCTGAGGGGTAGCAAGGCGGCCGTGGGCTTCTTTGTGTTTGTACCAAAGAGGGAGAGGATGAGTGACAGAGGGAGAGAGGATCTCTCTCCCCTGACCGTGGAACCAGGTCGGCTTTTCAGCCTCACTGAGTGCCAGCACCAGGCGGAATGCTACGACCCGACTGGCTGAGTCTCACCAGATCCCTCTCGGGAGCTGGAGTGTGGGCTCAGCTGCCCTGAAGAGCATGGGCTGTGTTGAGGGCAGAGCTCTGAACAAAATGGGTCTTCGGGGAATGAGGAGAAGAGGGACTGGAAAGGATGAGTGGCAGGACGAGTACCCTCTTAGGGTGTCCAGCCCTCTTAGGGCTGGACCACACCCTCTTAGGGTGTCCAGCCACACCCATGGCTTCCCTGACCACTGCCAGAGCTAGTCTCCGCCCAGCCATGTGTAACTGGTCACAACTGGACGTCTGCACTCAGGCGATAAGAACGACAATCCTAACAGCTAAAGCACATAGTGTTGGCCACGTACCAGCTGCCATTCTGAGTGCTTTACATGTATCAGCGCATCTAACCACAGAAGAGCCTGTGTGAGGTGGGTGCTGTCCATGCCCCCATCCACAGATAAGGAAAACGAGGCTCAGAGGGGTGGCATAACTTGCCAGAGACCACAGTGGTGGCACTGGGATGGGGAAGCCGCTACCTGGCTCCAGGTCCTGGCTCCGAAACTCCATTCCAACCTGCCCCTGAAACGCCCACAGGAACCTCAAACTCATTGCCTTCTCTCCAAACCTGCTTAAAGCCCTTCCCCTCCACGTCAACTCCAAGTCAGTGTTCAGGTATCACCAAAGGCATCCCTGTTCTAGAAAGCTTTTCTAACCCCATGCCAGGCTAACGCCCTCTCTATGGCTGGCCCAGCAACCTCTGCCTCCCCCATCGGAGCCCCGAGCACTGGGCGTTGTAACTGTCTGGCTTCTTGTCTGTTTCCCTGGAGGGCAGGAAATGGGTCCTATTCCCCCCACCGCCCGACATGCCCAGTGTCCTCAGTGCAGACCTGGCATGCAGGGGCCACTTGGTGAGAGCCCAGCCCTGGGCCCTCCGTGCGCTCCCCTTCCCCACTGCCAGGTCCTGCTCTAGCGGGCCCAGCACATGCAGACCCCTGCCTCACTTTACGGGCAAATGTCCCAGCAGCCCCTCTGCCACTCCACCACCCCAGCTGGGTCTACTTCACACGCTCAGCACGGACTTCCCCACCTCCGCTACGCAGCCTCCTTCCTGCTTTACTCTTTTATTAAGATTCTAATTAAATAATTCTAATGAAATGTAATGAGCTGAATCGACAAACTTACTGCGATAAAACAGCATTCGAGACATTCTCTCTCCTGTTCTTTCTTTGGCAGTGGAAGCAGGATGGCATGGGGCCTTTACTGCCCCGGGGGGGGTGGCGGGGGGGATCGGCAGGGCTGGGACTGAGGGCCATACTCGCAGGACATCACCATGGGCCAGAACCACTGGCCTGGCATCCCCACCCTAGCTGAGGCTTCCCCTGACTGAGCCACCCGGGGGCGCCATGCTTAGAGCAGAGGTCTGTCTGCTAGGAGACCAAGCACCACACCTCACCATCGGCCCTCTTCAGGCCTATGCCTCAGGCCAGCCCCAAGGCCTCTGCCTAACGGCCTGTATTGCCTTCTCCACACCAGCAGGGGCGGCTGAAGGCTCCAGACCTCAGAATTGGGGTTTGCTAAACACACACGCATCTGGAGCTGCCCTTTAGCCCTGCTCTGTGCAGAGGAAGAAAGGCCTGGACGTGCGTCTGGCCCTTGTCTCGTGCATGGCCTCAGACAAGTTCCGTCCTTCCTCTGGGCCCCAGCCCAGTCTCTGCCAAACATCAGGCCAACACTGGCACGAGGGAGCCTCTGTGACAGAGAAAGAGCACTGCGATGTTGAGTTGGGCCTCACCTCAAATCCTGGCCCTGGCCTTTCCTGCCTCTGTGGCCTGGGGCAAGTCACTTCACTTCTTTGAGCCTGTTCCCTCATCTATAAAATGGGACCAACATCACCTACTCTGCAGAGCCGTCGTGAAAATGACCTTAAAACAAAAATAAGTGGGGTGCCTGGGTGGCTCAGTCAGTTAAGCATCTGCCTTTGGCTCAGGTCATGATCCCGGGGTCCTGGGATTGAGCCCTGTGTTGGGCTCCCTGATCAGTGGGGAGCCTGCTTCTCCCTCTCCCTCTGCTGCTCCCCCTGCTTGTGCGCTCTCTCTCTGTCAAATAAATAAATAAAATCTTTTAAAAATAAATAAATAGGGGCGCCTGGGTGGCACAGCGGTTAAGCGTCTGCCTTCGGCTCAGGGCGTGATCCTGGCGTCGTGGGATCGAGCCCCACATCAGGCTCCTCTGATATGAGCCTGCTTCTTCCTCTCCCACTCCCCCTGCTTGTGTTCCCTCTCTCGCTGGCTGTCTCTTATCTCTGTCAAATAAATAAATAAAATCTTTAAAAAATAAATAAATAAATAAATAAATAAATAAAACAAAAATAAGACAATAGACTAAGTATTTGATAAACTATCGCCACAAATTATCCCAATCCGTGTCCCCTTCCCCATGGCAACCCTGGGGACTCAGAGCTGAGGTGGGGGAGTTAGAGCTTTCAGAATCTTCCAGATCTGACCCACCTGCCTTCCCACCCTGGGTTAGACCAGAGCCATCAGCCAGTGTAGGGACACAGTGCCCTGGTGGCCTCAGGCAGGACTTTATAGCCTCCGCTCACAAGTCCTGCCCAGGCAGCAGCCCCCAGTTACAGCCCCTCTGAGCTTCCTCCCACACCTGATCTTACCACCTTCCTGCAGGGAAGGCAGAGATCCATTCGTGGTCCCATTTCACAGACAAAGAAACAGGCGCAGAAAGGGGGCGGGGACTTGCTCAAGGCACACAGCCAGGCAGCAGGGTTTGGGCCTGGAAGCCGGCATGTCCCGCTCTGACACCAGTGAGCCACTAACTGCCATCTCCCCCTCCAAGTGCCACATGGCCCAGGCTGTGAGACCCAACAGGCCTGGAGGCAGGCAGGGGTACAGAGGATGGGGACAGTCCACAGAGCACAGCCGAAGAGCAGGGCCCTGGTTCCTGGGCTGCCCCAGGCTCACCCAGCCTCGGGCTCTGCTGCCGGCGCACCAACACTGACTTTGGAGTCAGGCAGACCTGGGTTCAAGTCCTGACACTGCACCCACTTGATGGGTCATAGGACCACTGATGGCACCTCTGGGAGCCTGGGTCTCTTCACAGGGTTAGCGGGGGCAGGGAAATGGGGAGGGTGTTTGTGTCCTGGGAAAAATGGAGGGCACTGTGGATACTCTGTCACAGCCTGAATTAGCTTCCTGGGGCTGCTGTGGCAAAGCACCACGAACTCCGTTGCTTAGAACAGAAATGTATTGTCTCACAATTCCCGAGGCCAGGAGGCCATTCTCCCTCTGTCACCTGCAGGGGAAGGATTGTGCCTTGCCTCTGCCAGCCTCCGACTGCCCTAGAAGTCCCCAGGGTATGGCAGCACAGCTCCAGTCTTCACATGACGCTCTCCCTGTGTCTCCTCAGTCCTTCCTCTGTGCCTGTCTGTCCTGTCCAAATTCCCCCCTTTATAAGGATACCCGTCGCATTCGACTACAGCCCACCCGAGTGACCTTGTTTAAACTCGATGACTTCCGTGAAGACCCTATTTCCAAATAAGGTCACATTCTGAAGTGGGGGTTGGAACTACCACGTAGCTTTTTGGGAGGACACAAGTCAACTCATAACAGGATGCAAAGCTCTTTTGCGCACATCTGATCCTGATGGACGGGCCCCTCCCCACTCCGGGAGAGGATGTGACCAGTAAGAGGTCATGCTGCAAGGGAGCCATGGAGCCAGGGTTTGAACTTCGGTCTCCTGAGTCTAGTGCTTTTCCACTACCCTCTTGAAATTTAAAATGAGAAATGAGAGTCCAGAGCTATCCTTCGGAGTCAGGAGTTCGATCCTGAGTGGCCATTTGGCATCAATAACAACACCACAGACCCGACACCGACGGGGAGGCAGGCACCCTGCTTTCTATTCACTGTCTCACACTACTGCTTTTGCAGCCACACTACCTGGCCCAAGCCCAGACTCTGCCCATTCCCAGCTGAGTGACAGGGCAAGTAACTTCACCTCCCCGGGCCTCAGTTTCCCCTTCTGTGAAATGGGGACAGTAGCCACTTCCGAGGGTTAGGGTATGGACCAGAGGAGGTGCTCCATACGAAGCCCCTAGCACAGTGCCTGGCGCACGGGGAGTGCTCACCTTCACCACACGGTAACACCAGGAGGTGGTCCCCACTCTGCAGACGGGGAAAATGCAGTCATCGGACCAAGGTTAGGAAGGACGATGTGGCAGAAATGGGATTTGAACCCAGGTCCCTCTGATTCCTAGCTCTGGGCCCTTTCCGCAGTACTAAAGACCTGGCCTTTCCAGAAGGCCCTCAGGTCCAGGAATCTGGCTGTTAGTTAAGGCTGGCAGGGCCCAAACATCAGACAGTCTTCCTAACAGGGTGGAGGGAGCCCCAATCCAACTTGGTCACCAGGGAGGGAGGGGGGGGAGTCCTCCCTAGTTCAGCTGTCAGAGACCCCCAGGGGGCAGACCCTCCACCCAAGTCCCCAAGAAGCGCATATCAACTCCACTGGGTCCCAGGGGCCATCTGGTTTGATTCACTATAAAAACTCGAGCTGAGCTCTGTGGAATGTCAAGCAAGCAGGGGCCCCAGTGACTGAACCAAAATCCAAGACATTCCCCATTGTTGCCCCCTATAGACAAGCAGGGACCCACACGTATACACAAAGGAATACACATGCCCATGCCCCCCCCACGCCCCCGAACTCACATGTTCCCAGGCTCACATTCAAGATTCAGGTATGCACGCCTGGGACGCACACAGACCCACTGAGCCAACGTGCGCTCACTCCACCCCCCAAAGTGATGACACGTATTGCCTGGAGATGCTTGCGGCATCACGGCCTTGTGGCTGGCAGGCACTTAGAGATGCCAGCCCTGCACAGCAGATAAGGATGCTCAAACTCTGGACCTAGCCTCACTGAAACCCACAGTGTCCCTGATGCACAGGTTTGGGTCCCTGACCAGGCGCATGGTATTGCCCTCACTTGGAAAACAGAGAGGGAGGAAATGCTGCTTCCCTTTCAAGCTTCTGCCACCCCTTTCCTAGACCCAAGCCTGCTTGCTCTGGGGCCTGCGACCTTGGATGACTGCGGTACCCCCGAGGTCTCTGCATCCACCCTTGAATGCCGCCTCTCTGCAATCTTGCCTCTCTCCGCACGGAACCTTCTGATGACCTTCTCGCTCAGAAGCCAGCCCAAGGCCACTACCATGGCCCCAAGGTCCCACATGCCTGACCTGCTCTCAGACCTCATTTCCCAGCTCTCCTCTCCAGCCACACTGATCTCGCTCCTCCTGTTCCTGCCACATTCCGCTTCTGTCTGCCCCAGGAGCTTTGCACTTGCTCCAATGCTCTTTCCTCCAATAGCCCTGTGTTGGCCTCCCTACTTCCTGTGGGGTCTCTGCTCACGTGTCCCTGCCCACCCTGGGTAAAACAGCACTGCCCACTGGGTAGCTCTATCGCCTTCCCCTGTTTTTTCTCCTTCATGGCACTGAGCACCATAGATGACTGATTCATAACACGGGGGAGGGGGGGAGGTCTCAGTATCATCCAGAGTGGAATGTCAACTCCACGAGGATGGGACTTGGGTCATTTTATTTCCTGCCATGTTCCCACCACCTAGAACCCTGCCTGGCATGTGGTGGGTGATCAATCAATGTGTGTTAAAGGAATGACTCCTGATCCCTCAAAGCAGCCAGGGGCAGGCTCATCTCCAGAGAGCCCTGGGGTACAGTCCTGGCTCTGTCATTTAACATGTCACTTTGTCTCAGTCTCGGCTCTCACAGGGCTGTCCTGAGGATTAAGATGGTGTGTGAGTCTAGTGTAGCCCAACAGGTGGTGGATGTGGCAGCGAGGTTTGCTCTGGACCACCACCCCCTCCCCCCACTGGAGTGCAGGGTGGGAGGGGTGCCTGGTGGTCTGGTGACTCTCCCCTTCTAGATGCCCTCTTGTATCTCAGGGCTAGATGCCTATAAACCACTTTCCCACTTCCCTTTGTGGGCAGACTCCAAGCAGCTTCTGCCCGTGAGACCAGATCACGTTGAGAGCTGTAGGCGAGTGGGGCCCGGGATCCCTGGCAGCAAATTCCCTCAACCCCAGCCTTCCCTGATTCCCTGAATCTTTGGAGGGGCCCTCTTCATTCCCCTAGCACTGCCAGTGTTTTTGTGAGCTGAATCTCTTTATTTCCTACTTGAAACTGCTAGGGTAGAATGTTTTCTTGACTGAATCCCAAATGGACAAGAAAGATTCTCGAGTTTTCCCAGAGGGCACATTTTGGTGGTGGGGACAAGCCAGACTATGCACTTGAGTGGCATCAGGGTAGAAGCTGGTGGGACATTTGCCACCACAAAAGGTGGGGTGGGCCTCTCCCCTGGGGGGAAACTGGTCCCCAGCCCTGCCTCCCCCCACCCCCAGAGCAGCCCTCACAGGGACAAGGACAGAGGGACAGCCCCAGTGGATGGTGTTTTCAGCACCTTATAAATATGAAGTATTCATTAACTCCTCTCCTCACAACACCCCAACTTGGACAATACTGCTATCATCCCACTTACCCGGAGAGGAAACCCAGACCCAGTCATGGGTAAACGAAGTCGTTTACGCGGTGAAAAAGTGGCTAAGGCTGGCGCTGGAGGCGTAGCTCATCACCAGAGGTCTGGGTTCTCTCTTTCAGGCCTTGTGCCGGCACTTGAGCTGCAGAGGAGACCTTGAGGCTCGGGGAGGGGGCTGAAGAGGCAGAAGATGAGTAGACACTCATTCCCTGCCTTGGAATTCACCACGCCCTTTCTCCAGCCCTTCTTATAATCCTTTGCACTTCCCTACAAGCCCTCGGACCTCGAGCACGTGGCCCTTTCCAGCAAGCGTGGGGAAGGGACGTCTCTTTTCTCCCTCTGGGGTGGAGGACTGAGCAGGGGGCCCTCGGAAAAATGTATGGCTGGCATCGCAGCTCTGCGTAACTACCCACACAACCTGGGGGAGTCCTGTCCCTCTGTGGGCCTCAGTGTCCCAGGTATAAACAAAGTGGGTGGGCTGGAGAACCATCAGGGGCTCTTCTGGCAATAACATTCTAGAATCCTGCTTTAAAGACATTTTGAAAACCAAGATCTTTGGTCAGGGTGGAGGAGCGGACCGCGTTTTACCAAACCAGGCGGGGCTGTGTGTGGCGGAGATGTAGAGTGCCAAACCCAGGGGAACTGGGGGAGTTTGTCATACGATGGGTTTGCCTCCAGAACAAATACCCTGCAAAGTGGACCATTGTGCCACAGAGGCTGGTCTTGCCTCCTCTCTCAGCAGGTTCTCACAGGAAGCCAGGCTGGCCATCCCCTTTTTGGTGAGCTGACTCTAGTCACTGATGGCCACTCGGTGCCAGGTGCTGTGCTGGGCACTGGGGCCACAGGTGTCTCAAACACAGGCCCTGGCTGCCCAGAGCTCAGGGTAACCAAGGCAGTCTCCAACCTTTGCACTCTCCTTCAAGGCGCAGAAGGAATACACTCCCCTCTTCCAGAAGCCCTTGCTGGCTTCGCCAACTCACTTCCAACGTCCCCATGGTGCGAGGCAAACCTACATCATGCCCAGCTCTCCAGGGCACCATGACCCACAACCCCTGGACTGCAAAGACAGCAGGACAGGCCCTGGAAGCCCCACCCCATGCGGGGGGGGCTCAGCAGGTGCAGTCAGAATTGTTGCTTGGCAACCAGGACTTGTAACACAGCTCACATCTGTCCTGGCTGGAAGCAAAGGCACCCACCTGATCCAGCACCCGTGTGCTGGGGGCTCAGCTCAGAAGCTCCTAAGCAAGCAAGGTATTGTCCAAATGTTCCAAGTGACCCACAGAGAGGCAGAGCCACGCCGGGACAGTGGAGAACACACAGGCTTTGAACCCCAGGCCTGCCTCTTCCCATCTGTGGGAGGCTGACAGGTCACATAAGCTCTGTGAGCATTTCGTTGTCTTTAAAATGGGCTCATAATGCCTATTAGCACAGGCACGGCGCAGCAGCTTTGACTGGCTAATGTGTGCAGGTGCTGCCAGTGTTCCAGAGATGTGTTTCCCTCCCTGGCGCCTCTGAGGCTGCCATTCACCACCAGCCACCCACCAAGTCTGCCTCCAGAGGAAAACTTCCCCCTCTGAGGGACCCCAAAGCTCACTCTGGCCACCCCTTCCCTGCATGGCTCAGGCTGGGCAATGCCTACTGGGGGCAATACATGTGCTGATGTGATGAGACATGCCCTGCCGGGTCCTAAACTGGGCACGTCCAGAGCAGTAGCCCCAAAGGGCAGCTACCTAGTTAGAGGCAGGAAGGATGTGTTTGGACAAGTCTGGAAGATGGCCCTTGCTTTAGGCGCCTAGTCTGGCCCAGGCCCTGCTACTCTGTCCATGGAGACACCCACCGGTCAGCAGCTCCCCTTTGTCCCACGGAAGAGGATGCCCATTTCTGGGCATGGGCAGCTCAGCTCGGCTTCGCCCTTCACTCCACAGAGTGGGTACTCACGCGGAAATAAACAAACACTAGAGTCAGACAGACTGGGGTTCGAATCCCAGGTCCACTCCTTTTTTTTTTTTTTTAAAGATTTTATTTATTTATTTGACAGAGAGAGACAGCCAGTGAGAGAGGGAACACAAGCAGGGGAAGTGGGAGAAGAAGAAGCAGGCTCATAGCAGAGGAGCCTAATGTGGGGCTCAATCCCACAACGCCGGGATCACACCCTGAGCCGAAGGCAGATGCTTAACCGCTGTGCCACCCAGGCGCCCCCCAGGTCCACTCCTTACTGGCTATGAGACTTTGGTCAATTCACGTTATCCTCCCTGACCCTCTGTTGTCCCATCTTCAAAATGGGACCAGGAACACCCACTTCATAGCACAGCTTTTAGAACTAGTATCACCGATGTTGGGTGTAAAGGGCCTAACAGGGCCTGGCATGTATGAAGCACTAGAGAAAGGTTCACATCCTAACAGATAAACAGGCCACTTGTTGTGATCTGTACACGCAGGGTAGCAGGAGGAGGAAGGCCAGACCCTAAGTCAGAACCGAGGGCTCGGAATCTACCGATTCCCTATTTGGGCTTGTTGAGAAGTCCCTGGAGAGATTTAACTGGGATGGTATCTCCTCCTGGGAGAGAAGACCTCGACATCCACCCGGTGAAGCTGAAGGTCACATCAAATCTGAAAGGCGACTTTGTTCTTCCTGGCTTCATCCGTTATGCATGAAAGAGCAGACGGCGGGTGCTCAGGATTCATAATTTGAGAGATCCGGAGACTAAAGACATTGGCCAAATTTAAACTGAAAGATGAACTTGTTGGGTGTCTTTTCAGATTATGGGAGAAGAAGAAAGGAGAGAATTTCTTAGTCATCTATGATCCACTCAGAATTCACAGTGAGTTGGCCTGACATCAGAGGGCTCCACCTCTGCGTTCCGGACATTTTAAATATCACTGTTTGAAAGGGACAAAGAGATACATGGTGGAGGAGACTCCCACTGGAGCCTGAAGGGAGCGGCCTTTCTGTGGCACGCAGGGTGGGGCTCACAGGAGGCCAGGGGAGGCATGACTACACGTGCAGGTCCGGGAAGGTCAGGATGTGGTGGGGTCAAGGGTCACACAGATCTGAGTCTGGCCTATGGCTCTGCAAAGCGCGGGGTGCATGATTGCCTTCCTCCCTAGCCTTGGTGTTGCAGCAATAGGAGATA
This sequence comes from Ailuropoda melanoleuca, assembly GCF_002007445.2. Taxonomy (NCBI): domain Eukaryota; kingdom Metazoa; phylum Chordata; class Mammalia; order Carnivora; family Ursidae; genus Ailuropoda; species Ailuropoda melanoleuca. Next base: position 5,371,306 of record NC_048219.1, on the reverse strand, counting down.
AAAGCACTGGGCTCAGACGAGATCAAGTTTAGCACAGCCCCAGGCACAGAGTAAGAGCTCAGTTAACAACAGTTGCCTTTATTGTCAATTTTATTTTGACTTCCTTAAATGTATTCAGTACAAATGCCTTTTGCTCTGAGATAAACTTTGAGCCATCTCAGTAGCCACCAATGCATAACGGTTACCCTCGAGTCTCACAAAAACCAGGGAGATGGGAGGGGTGGAGCTTGCTGTAGCCTTTTCCCAAATGGGGAAACTGAGGCTTAAGGAAAGAAGTGACCGACCCAGTGTCACAGCCTGAGTGAGGCTTTGGGTCTCCCACATCACATTATCCCCCACCCTGGTCCCCAGTCACACCAAAGCCACAATCTGGAGTCCACCTGGACCCTCTCTGGACTGCCAGCCCCAGAACTTGAGCTCCAGGCCTGGGTTGTATTCGGCACAGAATTTGCCAAATAACCGCATGTCGGGGACCCACGTTAAGAATATGATGTAAATGATGGACATCCTCCCCAAGAAAAACGCACAGGTGGACCCACATAATCATATGCACATTCCATGTGTTCACAGACCCCTGGCCAGGAGGCCCTGCCCAAGGTTTCTGCTGCCCTGGATCGCTGGTGTGGCCCTGTGAGCTCTCCAGGGATGACCTCGCCACACACCCACTTCTGCTGGGTAAAGAGGGGCCCCAGAGGGCTTCTATCAGGGGACCACAGACCATTACCCCCCCACGTCTCCACCTGTGGTCACTGCCACTGCAACCACTAAAGGTAGGAGCTGCCCAATGCCGCACTCCCATCTGGCCACAGGCCACTCCCTCCAAGTGCTCTTTGTATTTCAAAAAGAGAACCTTTATTACCTCGTCTTTTCCTCATTAGAATGTCTTTTACAGCAACACAAAGCAAAGCACAAGACTCCTCTGCAGACGCGGGGAGCACACCGACGGCTTGTCAGCCAGGGACCCACCCGAAGGCCAAGAACGGTTCTCGTTCTCTCTCACTCACACTCACACACACACACACACACACACACACACACACACACACACACAGCATGGCCGCTCAGGTCTTCTGGACCCTCGTGCCAGGGACAGCCGGTGCTGGGCCCTACCCTTGCTGCCTCCTAACAAATCCAGGGGCCGATACCAAGGTCTGGGGTGGGCAGCAAGGTGCAGGAGCTGGGCAGGGAAAGGACCTGATCCCCGTTCTCTGAGACAGACTCTGCAAATGCTACCCCACTCCTGGGCCAGGCACTTCTGTCTCTGTGCTCCGATTCAAGTGCTTAGAGAAGTAGATTCCGAGAGCTGGTTTTTTCCTGGGCTGTTGAAACCTGCTAGCGTTAGTGACTTGAGCTCAGTAAATCCAGACCCGGGAGGCACCTCCAGGTGGAGAGGGCATTGGCAGCTTTGCTGGGAGCCGGTGGGGGGGGGGGGAAAGGGGGAGGAGGAGGGGAGACTGAGGACAGACGGCTGCTGCCATGGCCCGACCCAGGGGTGAGTCAGGAAAGACGAGCATGATACTTCGGAGTCTGGTTTGGTTTCACCCTCCAAATTAGCATGGACACTTCCATTTCCACGGAAAGCGGCAGCCAGACAGCTAGCAGGGCACGGAGGTTCAAGCCAGTTGCATGTGGAAAGGCACCAGATGGTTTGTTATGAAACACATTTTGGTCAGAAAAGAGCTGGGGTTTTTGGTTCCTGGGAGGACAACAAAGCCAGAAAGAAGGGAGGTGTGAGCCGGGAGAGGCGAGTGAGAGAGGCAACTTTGGCATTAGATCTGGTTCTACTCTGCACTCCACCCCTTCCACACTCAGGGCCTGTCTCCTCCCCTGTACAATGGTGACAAAACAGTCCTGACCAAGTCTCAGTGTCCGGCTCCACACGCTGTCCCCGGAGGCGTGGGGTATCGGGGCTCAGAGACACCTACGCGGACGAAACAGTTAGAATGGGGCTTATGCCCGTCCACCTCGTGGAGACGAGATGAGTGGGGGACCCCGACGGACGGCAGTCACACACAGATGATCCCCACTGTTGCAGTCAGACTCTGGGGACCTGTGGGCAGCCAGTTACACTGGTTCCGAGCACCGTGGGGGACCGCCCGTGGGGACTTCTTGTAGAAGGGCAGATGGAAAGCTCTATGCAATGCAGCACCATTGAGGAGCCCCTGGGGGCCACACCTGCCATGTGTGCTTTAAAGTGCCAGCTACGCATTGTCTTTGGTCAGGGGCTGCCCCTCTGTCTGAGAGCCCCGGGGCAGGGGCACAAGCCCAGGCCTGCTGGGCCCCAGCTGAAGGCACACTTGAGGATGCAGCGCTCTCCTGAGGCTGCGGGGCCCTCCCGGACACAGCAAGGAGTGGGGGCGCCACCAGGGAAATTTGGGTCCTCAGAAAGAGAGAAGGGACGAGAAATGCTTTGGTCACCATCCTGACACCCACAGCAGAGCAGAGCTTGCTCAGGAGAGGGCAGAAAGCTGGTTAAAACACTGCGCTTGTGCCTTGCGCAAAACCGGCTTCCGAGTTGAACCAGGAGTCACTGAATAAATATTCAAGGCATCCTTCAGTCTTACAGAAAGAGTGGGGCTAAAAAAAATTTTTCTCCTTCCCCTCTGCTTGACGGGATGCAGCTGTGATTCGCAGGCTGACGGTGCTGCCACCCAGCAGAGAGTGGCCAGGGGTCCTGGAGCTGGCCCCACGCCGCCACAAGTGGCTTTGGTCTGTCACGTGTCCCGCCAGCCCCGAGGCCCTCAGAAGCTGAAGAGGTCATCTTGCTTGGCGCCGCTGCTGTCAGGTTTGTCCCAGTCGACAGGTGAGTGGCACTGGGCATAATGGATGTCCTGTGCTGTCAATCCAGTGTCTAGGACCTGAGGGTTCGTCCGAGACTGCGCAAGCCTGGAAGGCAGAGCTGTGTGAGCCCAGGGCCCCCTAAAGGGGTTGGCAGGGGCCTCAGCAGCCAGTCCCGGGGCAGAAGTGAAAGGACATGGATGGGAGAAGGCCAGGACACAGGGGCCAGAGAACAAAGTCCTGGATGTCAGAACAGGTGAAGCCTCTGACAAGAGTCTACCCTTGAGGACCAAATGGCTCAGAAAACTATGGGGCGAGCAGGGACATTCCTGCCATGGAGAGAGAGGCCAAGGGAGCCACCCCTACCCAGACTCCACCAGGAAAGAGGGGGAAGGGCAGCGCTGGCAAGGGCAGTGAGGACCACACACAGGGAGGAGGCGGTGCCACCAGGAGTGGACTACCAGCTAGAATTCTGTTATAGGAAGGAAGACAACCTAAGCATCCAAAGAATAGGGGAGAGGTAAGTAAATTACAGCCCAGGTCCTTAGAAGAATGAGAGGCAGTCAATAAATGAGGTGTTTCCAAGGAGTTTTTAACAGCCTGGGGGACTGTTCCTGACAGGTCATTGTTGAGTGAAAACCAGGACCCCCAAATGCAAATGCCAACATGAGCTTTCAAGGCAGAAAGAAAAAAAATGTAGATGTATAGGAATTAAGCCCAAAAATCTGGGCTGTGGGATTATAGGATGGTGTTATTTCCTGTTCAATGCTTTGCTGATTTTCAAAGTTGTTAATAAAGGGCATAGGATACTTAAGTAATCTGGAAAAAGCAAATGGAAGATTTTCTTAAAAGAGGGGGTCGTTGTCAGCTAGCGAAGCAGGAAGACGGTAAAAACAATGGCTTTGCCTCCATGAACGGGCCACCCAGGCTGATCCCCCACCTGCCTGGGCTAGGCCGGGATTTCTAGCAGGCTCTGGCAGGCAGGGGTTGGGGAGGAAGGAGAGGGTTTCAGGGGGCTGCCCGAGTCCCCAGGAAGACAGGGGCACCTGACTGACCAGGCTCAGTGTTCAGAACCCTGAGCTGCCCAGGGCTCTCTTCAGCTCAGCCTTCTTGGTGCCATGTCCCCAAGCGGAAGGTAGCCATGGCTACTGGAATGGCCCCTGGGAACATGGGGAAAGGCCACCACCCTGAGGCAAGACCTAAATAGCTCCTTGCTGTGCCTCACATTCCTCCTCTATGCACCGCTCCAGGGGCTTAAGCATTACCTCCTCCCTGCCCCTTTTTGCAACTGCAAAGCCCCTGGAGGGAACAAAGCCTGCAAAAACCCAGGTTTGGAAGGCTACACCAGGTGTAGGAAGGGGGAATCAACCTGAGCTGCAGAGTGTTTAGTTCATCTCAGACTGTGGTACAGAAGCCAGTAGGAATAGTTTTTGACTCAACAGCAACAGCCTTTAGCAGACCTGGCCAACCCCAGAGAGAGAGTTCCCCATCCCTGGAGGTATTTGAGTTGAGATTTTTTGCTCTGGAAAAGGTCAGAGTTCATGCTCTCAGGTATGGCAAAAGACCCCGGAGACCAGCCCACAAATGCCAGGCCCTCTTCCCAGGTACCAGGAGCCCAGCTAATGTTACCTTGAAAATGCTTCATCCAGGCCGTCATCCAGCTCCTTGGGGAAAACAAAGCAGGAGATATGAACCCTCAGTGGGGGAGCCCAGGCTCACAGCCAGGGCCTAGCCCAGCCCTGGGTAAGCTATGGGGACTTGGGACATAAGCGTAGGAGTCTGGTGGGTGCCTGAGGAACAGGCACACACTTCTCAACCCACGGGCCCAAACCTGGGGTGTGGAACAGGAGAAAAAGCACTTTGGTGGGTGTAGATTTCCCAGCTCTGCCATGACTCAAGGGACACCTTAGGCAAATCGCTGCTCCTCTCTGGAACTCAGCTTTTCCTTCCTTAAAATGAGGGGGTTGGACTGGATGAGGTGGACGGTTTTCAAGTTCCAAGAGCAAAGAGGGTAGAGAAGAACGTTTTCTTGCTTTCATCACTTCCATGCTCTGCAGGGATAACTGATGGCAGGAACCCCGCAACTTCGGTGGGAAAACAATGGGTGGGGATCCCTGTGGCCTCCCTGAGTGGATGGGTAGGTGCTAAGGGTGGTTCCCAGGCAGCAGAAAACGGGCTCTTGATGCCTCCTCGAAGTGGCCACAGGGAACAGGAGTTGAGTTTTTCAAGTCCGTCACCGTTTCAGATATTTTACAATTTAAGAGACATGACAAAGTAACGTGTGATTCTGCAAGTGATCCGAGAGCAGAAAAGGGATGTGCGGTGGACACGTGGGGAAATGTGACTACGGCCTGTGGATGACCTAACAGCATCAGATTGATGGTAATGATTTCCATCACTGTAATGTGCTTGTGTGAGATGCTGAGATGTGAGAATTTGGATGAGGGGTGAACAGGAATGCTTTGTACTGTTTTTGTAACTTTTTTGTAAGTCAAATTATTTTCCAGTGAAAAAAATTTTGTAATTTTTAATAAAAAAACCCCTCCAGTTTCCTCTGGGAGATTCTGCAGGCAGAGGTCATCATCTTTACTGAAAGGATGAAAAAGCTGAGACACAGAGAGGTCAGGGGGCTTGCCTCGAGTCACAGAGCAAGTCAGGGCCCAAATGATGACCGCCAGGCTTCAGGCTCCTCCTTCAGATGGCAGAGTGGGGAGGGGTGTCGGGAGCAAACTGTGCCCACGCCAAGAACAAGGGAGCCTTTGGCTGGTCCTGTGGTGGGCCGAGCCATGGAGGCTCAGACCAAGAGGCTGGGCATTGTAAGGAGACAGCTGTGCTGGGAGCCAAGCCTGCTGGGGAGGCAGCCCCAAGTTCAAAGGGGACATTGTTCACCCCCCAACCTGGGCCTGGGCGCTGCTGGGCTGAGTCTGGCCCTCCCAAAGGACTGAAGTCACGGGTGCCAGGGCCTAGGCCCTAGAGCAGCCTTAGGCCTCAACCAGGGATCAGGCGGAGGCTCTTTGGATCCCTGTGGGGTCCCCCGGCCACATGACCACTCACCCAGACAACACTGCTATTGTTCAAGGCTTGAGGCCTCGGTGCCTCATCCACGTTAGTGGTATTAGCGCTGACTGTGGACAGCGGGGCCTTGGCCATCTCTTCCAAGTCCAGCAGGTTCCCAGTGGCAACCACTATGAGGGGTCCGGTCAGGTGTGTCAGTGGGAGGAGTCTCCTGTTTCCAGGCCTCATCTCCCAGCCCCGTCCTGGAGCCCCCCCGGGCCATCCTGGCCTTGACTCCGTCCTCAGGCTGGCCTTCCGAGGCCTATCAACCAGACCACCCAGAGCCCCACCCGTGCACCTCCTGAAGCAACTGGACAGCTGCCCACAGGGTGAGAATCTCGCCCCAACTCATGTTTTAGACTGATAAAATTTTTACATTCACAACAGGTGCTGAATTTTTTTAAGAGATCACATAAATAAGATGTTAAATGTGCAGAGAGAGATGTATACATATATTTATACAGTTGCACAGGGACATATTCCGAAGAACATGCACCAAAACGAGCAATCTTTCCCTTTATCTACACTTTTCTAATTTATCTATAATAAGCATGTATTATTTATTTAACAACAAAACAAAAATAAAAAACCAAGGGTTTGCCCCAGCCCAGGAGGGAGTGGGGCGCTCTGGATGAAGGGTAGACCCGGATCATGCAGCTGATTCTGGCCCCACCCCCCTGCCCAAGACTCACGGCTCTTCAACGACGGGGTGCTGTCTCGAAGACCCCCGCCCAGGACGTCCCCTCCCTCTTGGCTGGCTTTCTCCCTCTTCTCCTTCTCTGTGGGACCAAGGCACAGAGCGTTGGAGCCCCCGACCCCAGCAATTGCTGGAAAGGGGCAGGCCGCGGCCAGTGTCAGGGGGCAGGCATTAGTCTTTAGCAGGGAGAAAAGAAACTGCAGATTTGACCCTCACAAGCACCCTGGGGGAGGGAGACAGCTGTTCCCATTTCTTCGAAGGGGGACAATGGGACTCAGGGAGGTGAAGGGACCTGTCCAAAGACACACACCAGGTAGGTGAGGAAGGAGAGAGTCGGGCCTGGACTCTAGGGCCTTTCCTACCCGCTCCCCACTCCTCTCTCTCTGCCAGCCTTCCCCCTTCCCCCCCCACCCCCGCCCAGTGTCCCTGAAACAAGACTCACCTTCCTTGGACACCTGCCAAAACTCAAAGGCGACTTTGAAGGCCTGGGCTACTGTAAGGGTGACAGCCTGGGCCTGAAAAACAGGAAGTGGGGTGGGGAGGGGTGCCTGTCAGGCAGGTAACAGCAAATCTGAAATGCAGGCCCTGAGGATCTGCTCTGTCAAGGCTCTGAACTGCCAGATGGGTGAAGACAGAGTCCCGGCCCCTCCCAGGTCACCAAAGTAGCCCTGCAGTGGGACAAGGCCACACCCTCTCCAGGCAGATGGGGCCACATCCTCACCACTCCTAGCCCAGCCAAGGTTCCCACCTCTATTCCAGCCCTGACGATTGCAATGGCTGTCCATCTCCACTTTTTTCCCTTACCTTTGGGCTTCTCTATATTCAAATTACTAGGGGCTTATTTCTTCCAAGAAGCCCCCCCCACCACCCCCACTATCACCTGAGGACTTCACACAGTAACTTAGCCCTTGGAATCAGAGAACAGAAAAGCCAGAACTGGAAAGGGCCTGGCCACAGCCTGAATGACCAACAGCCAGAGGCAAAGGTTAGACTCTGGTTAGCCCTATGCCGGGTCAGAGGGACTTCTAACTGGATCCAAGATGTCAATGTGTGCCCGTGGCAGGGGACCAAAACCATTCAGTGCCGTAACTCACCTGGAAGAGAGGGCCACACCTTGGCCCTTCACCCCTGAGGAACTCCCATGCACCCCTTCAAACCCAACTCATTTGTCACCAGCTCTCTCAGGTCCCCAGCACTGGGGCCCCACAGGCCCACCTACCTCTCTCTGGCATCATGCCCATCAAAGAGTCACCAGCTCACATGCCTGTGTCACACCATCTGGGTGCTCCCTAAAGTCAGGAACCCGGTGTAAACACCCCTGATCCCCAGAGTAGGCCAAAGCCCTCCAGGGGTGCAATGCTGCATGCGCCCAGGGGGCAGGCCTTCTGAGGCCTCACTCAGCCAGGACCTACGCCCAGCCCACATTCATTGCTGCCTGTTCCTCTCTCTGCTTCCAGTTCAGGGTTAATCACAGCTCAGCTGCTGGGAGTGGGAGCCCCAGAGCTCAGCTGTAGCCGGAAGCGACATCCAGCTTCCTTCTGACAGCCCGAGCCTAGCTAGGGAAGAAAGCACCAGATTCTTTCAAGTGCACAACAAGTTCAGGCCTAACCAGCCTCGGACCCACTCCCTTCCCTCCGCCAGACAACTTGATTTAATTGAGAAATGAATCTGTGGCTACTGCCTTTAAAACTTTTTTTTTTAAATTTAAAATCCTTAAACAAGCTGACTGATCCATGCCAATTAAACTTCACGAAGTATAAAATCTCATTTGAATGTCTCCGTCATTTACATTTTTGATGGAAGTACGGGTGCTTTATGGCAAAACTTAAATATGGTAATTAAGTATGAAACTCTTCACAGCTGTTTACAATTTAAGCTGTCACGTTTGAATCAAGTTTAATAGACCCAGTTACCATTGAGAATTGCCCATGAACTAAAAATATGGGCTGATTACCAGTGGAGTCAGCTCACTATACACCTAAGACAGGGCTGGTCACCTAATGTGGCAGGGAGATGGAAACACCATTATTTTTGCCTCCAGGATATCTGGGGGCATGAACCTTATACTGTTTTTGCATAAATCTCCTTGTTCATTTGCATACATCCCTGCCCTTTCGCCCTGAAATCCCGAGCTGCAAGTACACCAAATATAACCCAAGATGCACATGTGCGCAGGTGGCTGCAAGCCCAGGGTGGGCAGGGACGGGGGCGGGGTGGGCCCTGCTCTCTGAGGCGGCTGCAGGAATCTGGGCAGCATTACAAGAAAGGTCTTCCTTCCCTAATCCCGCAGGCTAAATGCTTATCCCTCCTCGGAGTGCCTCTGGCCTGTGAGTCTCTCAGCACCTGAACTGGGTTCTACCTCACCCAGTTTTTCATGTCTCTGGCTTGTTCCCAGGATCCAGGCTGCGTTCCCTCAAGGGGCCAGGTCTAGCTCAGGACCCCCCCGGATCCCAGATCCCAGCCTAGTACTCAGACCAAGTCCGGCCCCAGGTCCCTTATGGCCCTGCTGCCCCAGAAGCATAAATCTGGCGCAGAAGGATTACCGGAGGAATGCCGATGGCCATGTATGGAGAACAGCTCTGCCCCAGCCTGCCCAGGGTAGAATTGCGGGGGNTGGGGGGGGGGGGGGGGGTCACTTTGCTTACTGTCAGTCCACCTGCACGGCAACCCTGGGCCCCCCGTCAAAGCCGGCAACCCTGAAGCGTTCACTTCACCCCGAGGCTGCAGCACTGGCAGAGGCCTCCCAGTTGGGCAGATAGAAACATTTCTTTCTGGAGGAACTCATCTTGGCTGTGCCCAACAGGAGTCACCACGGGAGGGAGTCCTTGTGGCTGTGCTGCCCGAGCTGAGCTGAATGGGTGGGCGACCCAGAAAGGAACCCCTTCCCCCCACCCTGGGTGGTCACAGACTTCTCGCGCAGGGAAAGGGTGGGGATATGTGGAGACTGTGGGCTCCCGGCCAAAGGCAACGAGGGCTACGTCAGCATCCAAATTCAAGTTTCCCTCACAGGCTGTCTCTACTTTGCCACCCACCCCGGCTCCAGTCACATCTGAGTCCTCAACTACCAATCATACCCTTTAATTCTGCACCTGTGTGTTTGCACGTGCTGATTCCTATGCTGGGGTGCACATGCTCTTTTACTGCCCCCACCCCCCTTCTCTCGGCCAGCAAACTCTTACTTATTACTCAGCCTTCAAAGCTCGATTCAAAATGTCTCCTTCTGGGGCGCCTGGGTGGCACAGCGGTTAAGCGTCTGCCTTCGGCTCAGGGCGTGATACCGCCGTTATGGGATCGAGCCCCACATCAGGCTTCTCCGCTAGGAGCCTGCTTCTTCCTCTCCCACTCCCCCTGCTTGTGTTCCCTCTCTCGCTGGCTGTCTCTATCTCTGTCAAATAAATAAATAAAATCTTAAAGAAAAAAAAAAATGTCTCCTTCTCTGGGAAGCCTTACTGACCTCTGGTGAGACTTCATGACCTCTGCCCCAGAACTGAGCCTGCTGTGTTCCTGTTACCAAATCCTAGCCCTTCTCCCCCACCATCTTGCTGGTATCTCCACGGCCGATTCCCTGGGTCCCCGGGTGCCCAACACAGGGCTTAGCCCGGGACAGGCAACAGCGGATATCTGTGGAGGCACCTGGCCGCTGGGGGTTGCGGAACCTGAGGCCCCCATTTCACCTTCTGCCTCCCTCTCAGAAATGTTCCCTAAGCCCTGAGAATCTCAGGATTCCCAACACAGCCAGGCTACTGCCAGCTTGGGCTCAGCGGAGGCTGGGGTGGGGGGGGGCACAAGAATACCACCCTCACATCAAGGAGGCCTGTTTACCCTGCCCTGCCCTGGGCTGTCTGAAGGGGGAAGGCCAGCTGAGAAAGGGTGGATAAGCCATAACCGAGCCAGTCAGCTCCTGACACAGAGCAAAGCGTGTGAGGAAAAGTGGAGAGCCTGGGCCCAGGTGTCTGGCAGTAGCATCCCCTCTGCCGGATCAGGGTTCAGCTGTCAGTGCCAAGCGGAGGGCAGGTTGTTTTCCTCAATAACTGACCTCTTGGCCTGGAGCAGGCTGATTTTGTTCAAGCCTGTCTAAAGTCCTCTGGCCCCAGACCAGGCCTCCCTTCAGCCACTGGGCCAGCATCTGCTTTCTTTTACCCCCTAGCTCCCCTTTCCAGGGAAAGCCTCTGGAGCTTGGCGCCCCTCCTACTCAGGGTCCACACTCTGCAGCAGTCGCTGTGGGCCAGCTGCCCCTGCCCAGTGCCTGCTCTGGTCAGTGGGGAGGAAGAGACAAACAATGGGGAAATAATAAGCCTGTATTTTTAAGTCTCTGTGGCCTCATAAGACACAAAGCCAAGAGTCACTGTCTGTGAGAACAAAGCCGTCATGGGAGAAGCCACTGCAGCTCGGGGACCTGGGCATCATGAGGCCTTGGGTGAGTGGCTGGCGACAATGAGTCTGCAGGAAAGAAACAAGGTACACAAAAGAAAGGGGCCTTTCAGAACAATCCTGGAGGTCACTCAGGTGACCTCTTCATTCTGCTGATGGGCAAGTAGCCCAGAGAAGGGCAGGCTTTTATCCACAGTCACACAGCACAGCAGCCAGGATCAGACCCTAATTTGTCTCGCCCTGCAGTGCTCCCTCCAAAAGACCTGCGGTAGGCTGAATCATGGCCCCCAAAGATGTCTGCATCCTAATCCCTGGAACCTGTGAGGGTTAGCTGGAAGGGCAAAAGGGACTTCACAGGTGTGATGAAGTTAAGGATTTTGAGATGGGCAGTTATCCTGGATTACCTAGGGGGCCCAATCACAAGAGGCCTTCTAAGAGGGAGGCAGGAGGGTCAGAGCCAGTGACCATGGACTGTGACAACAGAAGCAATGTGACAATGGAAGCAGGAGGAAGACCGGGAGGTGCTGCACTGCTGGCCCTTGGGTTGAAGAAGGGGCCAAGAACCAGGGAATGGTGATCTCTGGAAAGTTTAAAAAGGGCAAGGAAACGTATTCTCCCCTGGAGCCTCCAAAAACGATCACAACTCTGCTGACCCACTTTAGACTTCTGACCTCCAAGAACCGTAGAATAAATTTGGGTTGTTCTAAACCACTATTAAGTCTGTGGTTATTTCTTACAGCAGCTACAGGAAACTAATACCTTATCTCGAGCAAGCCCTGAGGGGTAGCAGGAAGCCTGGGGACCACTTAAAGACTGTGATGTCCTTGATGTGTCCCTGATAAGAGGGGTAGGGGAGAGGATCTCTTCTCCTTGGTTCCAAGGACCACAGGGTATGCGGAGTAGGGCTCTGGGCCAAGAGTCACTGTCTGCCGTAACCACTGTACCAGCAGAAGGGGGAACAGAGGTTAACAGAGGCCAGCACTAAACCAGTAAACATCGGGAATCTCCTCAGAGTAGATGCTCAGACCTCCGGATCTCTGAAACGCAAGCCTCCACACCAAAGGTGGACTCACTCTGCCTGCTTGTCCTGAAGCTCAAGACAAAGCCCAGACACCACAGAGGTCCCCACTCGTCTCAGCTGGACGTGGCCAGGGGGCAGCCTGGAAAGGGGGCAAGGAACTCGGGGCTCCTCGTGGTCATGCAAGGAGGAGAAGAAACAGGTTTAAATCCTCGCTCTGCCTGGCTGGCTGCGTCATCTTCAGCAAGACAGCTGACCTCTGTGAATCTGCTTCCTCATTAGAAATAAAAACAGTGAAGCCAGTAGCAGCTGCCACCTCACAGAGCTGTGAAGACTAAACAGAAGATCCCTTAAAGTCCAGCACTGAAAGAGGCACATGGTAGGTACCAAAAAATGGCCATTTCCCTCCCCACTCTGGCTATAGCAAGCCAGGTCCCCTTGCCTTTCCCCTGGGCCCTCGGATCACCAGTCTCCAAGGACTAATTCCTATAAGGCCCTGAACCCCCAGACTGTACTACTGACAGGAGTGACCCTCCCCATTCAAATCCAATCAATCATGTTAGAGAGGAAGGGACCAGGGCACTCACTGGGGACATGGGCTTGTCACCACCCACATGCCAGGCTGCCCAGCCAGGGCAGCCCACGGTGACAGGCTGTCCACTGACTGCAGCCTTACTCAGTGCTCTCAGCATCCATGTGGGGTTCCCAGGGATTTTATACTTCCTATTAAGTGCTGTCACCTCTGGGTCCTGCCTCCCCCCAAGGGCAGGGCTGCCAAGGCCAGAGCCCGCCTGGACCCCAGCCTCTCCCCACTGACCATTTTCCGCTTGGTGCAGAGGAAGGCATGGCACTCGAGATTCTCATTGTGCTGGCTCTGTGCAATGTAGGCAAACACTTTGTTGTGCATCTTGTCTGCTGTGCAATAGGAGATCCTGAAAGGTAAGCGGGAAGTGTCACCAAACCCGGTACAGGGGCCTGCCCACATCTGGGGTGCCCCATAGGGCATCTCCCCTGAGTCGCTAAGAGCCAGCTATCCTACTCCACCAGGGAGAGACTTTGCAGAGACGGCTTTGGCCTCTGGCCCTGGCATTCTGGGCCATCGATGGGGCGTACCCAGGCTGGGGAGGAAGGAGTAGAGGGAAAGACTGAGGGTACTTTCCCCCTTCTACTGACCCATACTCCAAAATGTTAATAGCTATGCCTTTCCTGCATCCCAGGAACATTCTAGAGATGACTTCACTTAATACTCAGAGCTGCTCTGAGATGGGTTCTATTATTATCCCCACTGTTCAGATGAGAAAACTGAAGCTAAGGGTCTCAGATCACCAAGCTAGTGGCAGAGCTGAGACCTGCACTCACCTGCGGATTCCAGAGGCTGTAACCACTGCCATGCTACCCTTAAGGGTGTGCACTGACCAGACAGAAGGGGAAGCAGGACAACGCCCTGCCCACGGATGCCCTTCACTGGGCCTTCCCTCCCCGCCCTCCAGTCATGCCCCTGCCCAGAGGTTGGAGGAGTTCTAGGCCCTCTCTCCCAGGGTGACCGAGACTGCTGGCAAATTCTCCTGGAGCTGTGGTCAGAGGGCGAGGAGCTGGGAGTCAGGTGAGGGTGTGTGAAGATGACTAGACAGGGAGCCCCAGCAGGTCCAGGAGGAATACACAGCATCTCCCTCCTCTTGGAACACTTGCCCCCATGCCCCTCGTCTGCTCCCTCCCTGCGCCCTGCTTGGCTGCTCAGCCTGGGAATCTCAATCAGCAGAGGAACTGGCAGCCCCAAGGTGGGGCAGGAGTTCAGCAGACTCCTTCCCCTAGTACAGCCCCAACTCCTACCACAGCCACTGACACAGGGATCGGCACCACTTAGGACCCCCAGGCCAGCAGCTCCCTCTTCTCCATCCCAGCAGATCCAGCCTCCTGCCACCTCCCCTGGGAGGCCTTGCCAGGTCAGACAGGCTCCTCCTTCTCTGCCCTCTTGGGAAATACTTATACTCTCTCTCCTATTTCTTTCCCTCCATGCCCTCCTTGCTGGCAGGCGCTGGGTCTGAGGCCTCCCCTAGTTAAAGGAGGCAGGCAGATCAGGAAGGTGAGAGGAAGACACCAGCCAGAAACTCTAAAACTAAACCCCCCATCCCCCCCAGTACTGGCTTGTACTCCAGAGGGTTGAGCCACGTGCTTGGAGACAAAGCAAGAGGGTGGAGGAACGCCTGGCAGCTAAGTGCCTGCTGGACAGAACTCCAGCCTCTGTTCCCTGGTCCCAGCTCAGCTACCTCCTCACTGTGGGGCCTTGAGAAACTCCCCAGGCCTCAGCTTCTCCATCTGTAGAATGGACTGTCCCTTCCAGAGCTCTGAAATCTTACAACTGACCAGCCAAGAGAGGGAATGGGGAAAGCCTGAGGTTCCAAGGCTGGGCTCTGACTCCTTGAGAACAGCGCCTCCCCACTGACTCCCCCTCAAACCATCTATGCTCTGGCCTCAGACTCTGCCTTGAGGCCTCCCTGAATGCCTGGCCAGATGTCCAGAGCTGAGCTGCTGCATTCACGGCAGAAGGAAAAGGCAGTGACTCCACAGCTCTCTGCTCCAAGCCTGACTCAGCAGCAGGCCTAGGGAGGGGCAGTGGGGAGGGGGTCCTAGTTCTGACTAGGCCTCAGCTGCCTACTGCAATAGGAATAATGACAGTAGCAACTGCCCTTTAACCAAGTGCCCACTGTGAGCCAGGCGCTGTGCATGCAGCATGTCCTAACAGCACCGTGAGGCAGGATCTGTTTCCACCCCCACATACACACGAGGAAACAGGCTCCAAGGTCACCCAGACAGAAAGTGGTGGAGACTGGATTCAAGAAAGGGCGCCCCACCCACTGCCCCAAGCGGCAGAGTGAACGTGGGTGATGCTGAGCATTACCTGTAAATGGACACGTTCTCAATGAGCTGGTTGGTGATGTTGTCGGTCAGGATAATCCCTCGTGGCGACACCTTGAGGGTCACTTTCTGCAGTTTCTTCCCGCTGGCCTTGGCCTTGGGGTAGATATGGGTCAGAGAAGCCTGCCTACTCTCACGGGTTACACCTAGCTGGTCTAAGCCCCAGACTCGAGGCCCCCATGAAGCCTCAGCGTAGAGACAGCAGACACGCTGGGGAAGACAGTGGTCAGCGCTCTCCTGTGATAAACACAGGGACAACTGCTGCTCACGGAGCACCTGCTGTCTGCCAGGCTGTCTGAGCACTGAGTGGGCTATCACAACCCAGCCGGATCGCTTCCGGGGAGTCTCCACTCTACCCACTATTCCTGCGAGGGTCAGAGCTGAGGGGTCCAAGGCCACCAAGGGAGGTGCGTTTACAGGGCCATGCTAACTCAGGATGGGGAGCTGAGGAGGGGGAAGATCTGTCTCTGGTGGGTTACCCTGTCCCTCAGGCCAGAGGGTAAGTGGCTGTGTGACAGCAACCTCCCCACTACTCCTTGGCACTAAGTCGCCAACCCTGAGGCAGGGTACCTGAGCTGGGGGAGGGGAAGCTGGGAGACCAGGCCATGGCCACAACAGCTGGAGAGGACAACACTGACTCTCACCCCACAAGTCCAGTGGCTCCCCTCTACCAGAGTCCCTAAGCCGGATGCAAGGGGACTCAGGGGCGGGAACAGCTCAGATGCATCCAATCAGGGTAATAAGCAAGGGGATAAGTGGTACCCCAAGAATCTGGCCCTCGGCTCATGGCTCAGATGCATCCAATCAGGGTAACAAGCAGGGGATAAGTGGTACCCCAAGAATCTGGCCCTCGGCTCATGGCTCCCCCCGCCCCCCGACTGGGGCTCACCGTAGCCACAATCCTCTTGACCGCAGCAGCTGACAGCTCCTCACCCTTGGGCTGCTCCACCAGTGTCATGCCCAGGTACTTGAGGCTGAAGAGCATTCCCTCGAGCAGTGTCTCCCGAGTGTCTGTCCAGTTCTCCGGCAGCTCTGAGCAGGAGGGGGACAGGCCTTCAGACCCCATCCTCCCAGCCCCCATTTCCTAGGAAGACCTAGCAAGGGGCACTGGGGTCATCCATCTACCATTATTTTTACCTGTAATAAAGGACTAACATTTTCCAGTACCTACCAAGCACCACGGTAAAAAGCCTTCCATAAAATATTTTCATTAATCCTTACGACACCCTGTGAGGTAGACACTTTTATCACACCCACTTACAAAGACACTGAGGCCCCGGGAGGTGAAATCACACAACCAAGTCCACAGAGCCATAAGTATAAGAGCCAAGATCTGAACCCATATTTTCAAGTTCAAAGCCCAAACTCTACTTCAACACTAATACTCACTGAGGGCAAACCACGCTATTTTCTTACTGAATCTTCTACATGATCCTGTGAGGTGGATGTTATCCTCACTTTACAGATTAGGAAACTGAGGCTCAGAGAGGCAAAGTCATCAAAGGCCACATACTAGTGAATAAAGGGTTGAGTTGGGAGTCAGAACTCAAACCTGGGTGGTTCCCAGGGCCCCAGCCTGCTCTGCTGGCCTCCATCTGCACAGCCATGGAGAGGGAGAGGCAGGGAGGAGAGGGACCAGGAGAGAGGCAGTGGCAGGGAATGGGGGAGGTGATTGCTCAAAGGACATCCTATGAAGGCCACCGGAATCCAGCAGACCTGGGTTCAAGTTCCAGCTCTGCTTCCCACCACCTGCATGTGTTGGGGAAGTCCCCTCTCCTCTCTAAGCCCAGTGATGCTGAGGCCATGGTACGGAGCAGGGCACACGGCAAGAGTCCTCTGAAAACTCTGCCTGCGACTGAGGTCAGGGAGGTTGGGAGACAGGGGAATGAACCCAGCTCGCTGGGTAAGGACACAGACCGGGAGAGAGCTAGAAAGCCCCCGTCTCACCCCACCCACTCGAGAGAGCCCTGAGCAGGCGGAGGGACAGGAGGGCAAGTGTGGTCTTCATCAGTGGTTTGAACAATCCCCAGGGTTCCTCCCCAGATCACTCAGCTGGAAGCAATGAAGCTAGGAGCGGAAGGAAGGTCTCTAGGGATCCTTCCAAGCCCGATCACCAAGACGAATTAACATCCCACACTCCTGCCTGTCAGGGCCCTTTGCCTGTCCCTTATCACCCTTTCCCTGACCATGTTGCAGTGTAGGAAGTATTACGATTGTAGCCACTTTAAAGAGGAGGAATTGGCTCTTCAGCTTCACACATGATCTTGGGTAGGGCAGGATCCACAGAGGAATTAGTTTCCAGGGGCCACCACTGAGGTGGCCAGGGCCAGGTTCCGTGGACCACTTTCTGGGAGAGGAGCTGGGAGAATCCTGTACTCCCCCTGATCCTGCAGGGGCCCTCAGTGGCTCTAATGGGAGAGCCATGGAAGAAAGCTTTGGACTGGGCATCACTGGTGCCAGGGCAGCTGAGGTCCTGGCAGGGCTGTGGGCCCCGCCTACAAGGCACAGCCTGGTTTGGGGGTTCCTGCCCTACTGTGTCCAGGTGGTAGCACTGGGCCCTCTACCCTGTCTGTCCCATGCTGCCCCTCCCCACAACTGTCTTGGAGTTCTACTCTTCCAGGGGCTCTGCTCCTTCTCCACCAGCCAGCAGGAGCCTTGTATACCCACACCTCTTTGGTTTTGACTTGAGCAAGCCACTGTCTCTCTCTGAGACGGCTTCCTCATCTGAAAAAGAATGCATGTGTTGGGGGGCAGGGTGTCCTACAAGAACTTACAGGTGTACCCAGTCCCCCTGTTTGAGATCCAGGTGAGCAGGGACTTGTTGGCTGGTCATCCAGAGCCTGGCATGCAGTTGGCACTCAATATTTGCTGAGTGAAGAAATGACCTGGACAACTCCAAGGCTTCTTTCAGGCCTGCAATATCTCAAACCCCATCTTCAGCTCTGGTCCCAGCCCACTGCCCTCCAGCCCTTGCACTTGGGCCACCACCCCAACAGGAGGCCCAGCTGCCGCTGAGAAGACCCCCAAGGGACCTTATCCTCTACTGTATTGATCACAAGCCTGTTTCATTTGATTCTCCAAAAAGAATCAGAAAGGCCCTGAGGTGACCCAGTCCTGGGTTGGGTAATGGAAGCCCTGGAGCAACTCGGACCTGAGCCTTGCTCTCAAAGCAACCAAGACCACCACCACATCATCAGCGCACAACAGAGCTGTCCAGCAACAAAGACAACAATAATAACAAAGCAGCTCTGACCCTTGCTTCTAATATTCACAGCTACCTTAACAGCCAGGCATTCTTTCATTCCCCTTTCAGAGGAGGGAAGGGAGGCTCAAAGGACACATGATTTGTCACAGTTGTCTATTTGACTCTAAAGCCCAAGTTCCTGACCAGTATCCCATACTATCTTCTCATGAGGCAAACTGCCTTGATTTTAGCAAAAGGTCAGGAAGAAGTTCCTAGAGCCAGAGATATTTCCTCCCACAATTCCTAATTCCTGAGGTTTCCCCTCAGTGGGCATTCAGACTACTGCTTTCAACCCCAGATGCATCTAAGCAAGGATGGCCAACTATGTGCTGCCGTGCCTATCGCTAGTGTCCTTGACAGACATTGCTAATCAACTGCGGCTCTATTCCCTCTGATTTACAAGCTTTGGACTGTTTCTCAATACAAGGCTCCAGGCAGGCAACATCAATCAATCAGGGGTGGCCTTGTTCATCTCACTATCCATCCCTGCCCTACAGCAAACATCCTTTGTCCCCACCATTTTCATGTCCCCACTATCCCATTTCCTTCAGCTCAGCCTTTCCTGGCCCCTCTCCAAAGCCACTTCCGCTCCTTCCATTCCAAAGGGCCAAAGCTTGCCAAGGTCACAGATGACCTTTTTGCTGTCAAAACATTCTCCAGTCCTCCCTGACCTCTGAAATGCGTGGCATATTCTGCATTCTTCCTTCCCTGGCTGACCCTTCCCCTATTCCATGGCCTCCTTCACGAGGGCCCTGATAGACCAGTTGCCACTCATCAGCCTTGGAGACCCTCTGCCCAAACTCCTCACATGACAGATGACAAAACTGAAGCCCAGAGAGGGATGGGACTTGTGCAAGATCACACAGCAAGTCAGAGCTTCACCCCGCAACCCCCCGCCAGCTCCCAATCCACTGCAGGCAATTCCCACAATGACTACTGGGGAGTCACAGGTGTCCCAGTGTCCCCTCCTACAATATCCCTGCATGCGCATACTCATTCACATGCACACACAACAAAAGCTCCAACCATGAGCTCTTCCTCATGATGTAACATTTTTCCCCCCACTTCTATGCCTTTGCTCAAGGAGTTCCTTCTATCAGAAATGCCCTTACCTTTATTTGATTGAAACCCCTTGCAACCAGCCTCATCCAGGAAGCCTTCTTGAAGGCAGGATAGCCTAGCTGTTAAGAGCAAAGGCCTTAATCCTAGAAACCCAGTTCTGACATTGTCTGAGTGATTTTGAGCAAATTAATTACCTTCCCCGAGTCTGTTTTCTCATCCATAAAACGGGAAACAACAGTCCCTGGCTCACAGGGCTACTGTTTTGATCCTTTGATGAGATAATAAAACGTAATGTGCTTAGCACAGGACCCCACCCATGGTCATGCCTCCTGATGGGGCCTCGTTCCTCTGTGAGCGGGTTGCCTGTGGATTTCCTTCTCTTCCTGCTCCAGCCGCATCACACTCAGCCAGCAGCTGTCTACCATGTGTCTTCCTCTTGAAGGACTTCCATTCACATGTGTCTCCCCCAGAAACTGGAGAAGGTGCACTCCTGTCCAATGTTGAGGCTCTGCCTTGTTCTTTCCCCCCTTCCCATTACCCTGTCCTCCCGGGCCCAGCAAGATCCTCCTTCCCCTTGAGGGAGGGAACCCTGCCTCTGCTCCTATTCTGTCCTTCTGGGCATGACTCATCCCCTCAATGAGGTGGAAGGTCTCTCATGCCCCACACCTTCCCTGAAAAAACCCACACCTAAGAGCACTCAAGAAGACAAACGCAGAGTTGGTGCCTGCTCGCCAGCTAGCCATCTCAGGCTGGAGACCACACGCTCCTTCTTAGGAGGAACCCGGGGCTTCAGGAAGGGCTCCCAGAGGCCCTCAGGCAAATACAGGCCTGAGTCCACAGCCCTGTTCCGGTCCTGGTTATTTTTGGCCCTGTGGTGGATAATGACTGAGCTATTTTAACTTAGCAATTTTACAGATGACCTGCTGTCAAGAGTTAGCTGGGGACCGACCATATGCCCAGTTTAACTCGCAGCTGCAAACGTGTGCTCTTTCCTCATTAAGAACCCCTGCCCAGGACTCAGAGCTGGGCAGGGTGCCTCTGTGCCCCTCTGGCTCCCCAGGAGACCCAGCCTGGCTGCTGTCTAGAACATCAGAGCAACAGCTAAACCCATGGGCCAGCGGGGAACCTCCAAGGGCTCTGGCCTCCAGCCTCGTCCATCCTGGTAGGGAGGTGGCCTCAGAAGCCACAGAATAACATCTCAGAAGGGGACTCAAGCTCTACCATGACCCGGAATGCAGCTGCTTCTCTAAGGCCACAGTCTCTTTCTCTGACAAATGGGTTCAGTTCCTCAAGAGCATCGTCAGAAACAGGTTCAACATGTAAAAAGTGCCAGGCAAATTTCAGAAGTTGTTAAGATTATCAAAAGAAAATAATTAAAAAATGATCATAGCATAAGCTCTCATTTCATGGGTACCTACTTACTCTGTAAGAGAAAAACGTGCTGTCAAGGTTAAAACCATGGGGTCTGGAGATGGGCTGTGGGGTTCAGTCACTCCACCTCCCTGGTCCTCAGTTTCCTCACTTAAAGATTGGGACAAGAAGCGTGTCCACCCCACAGGGTTGTTGTGAGGATGAAGTGGGTTCACACACCAGGTGGGCTTAGAACCAAGCCTGGCACATACTGACGGCCACTGAAGTGTGAGATACGGTCATTACCAAGGGTCGAGGGCTAAGAGCTTGAATGTGCACACAGCCATGTGCAGTATTTTGTGAGGAGAGGCAAGGATGTATTAGGATTCCCACTTCACAGATAGAGAGGCTCGGAGGAGTCTGGCCATGACTCATAATTGACAATGCTGGTCTTTGCCTCCCACAGCTCGGGCTGTTCACTCATGCCCGCACCCCACCAAGCCCCTTCGCATGTGAGGCAGGGGTCAGGCACAGGATCACCCAGCGGGGGTGGGCATCCTGTCCTGCAGGGCTGCCTGAATAGAATGCCCCTCAGTGAACAGGGGATGATCTGCCTCCTTCAAGGCACATCTGCCCCCACCCCCGGCCGCCACACCCAGCAGGGCCCCAGCCTCCAAACGTCCCCTCCACCTGCTGCTCCCTCTGGCTGGAAGGCTGTTCCCAGATTCCTCCCTCCTATATTCTCACATGTGTTCCAAGTCACCTTCTTGGAGAGGCCTTCCCTGACTGCCAGCACTGATGCTCTCAGAGCCCCACTTTTATCCCCTCAGTGGACCCCATTTCCACACACGCCACCTGACAAGCCACCTCTCTGCCTGCAGCTCTCTCTGGCTCCCGGAGATGCCGCTGCCCATGCAGACCGGGACATTCAGGGCTCCCATCCCTGAACCCACCTACTGCCAGGAACTGCCCCTCAAACAGAGTAACTGAAGAGCACATTCTCTACTGCCTCCCAAAGCTCCCCACGGGATGGCTCTCCAGTCACCCACGCTGGTGATTGACTTCATAGTGTCCATGCTTTGGACTCTCTTCCCTTCTCACTTATCCTGAAGATATTTCCTGGGATCTCTTCCAAATAGATGACTTGCACTCAGATCCTGCTCTCAGCTTCTGCTTTCTAGAAGAACCCAAAGGAAGATACCACTCTAAGGAAGCAGTCCCTGCCATTTCCTCAGCCTGCTTTATCCTTCTTATGGTGTCACCACCACTTATCACCACACCATTCATTTGCTCCCTGGTCATTCTGCTTCCTCCACCAGACCGTGAACACTGCTGGGAGACAGACTTGTTCACCAGACTCTCCAGTACCTATTGGTGCATGACACATAGTCTGGGATCAATAAGTATTTGAACTTGGGGGTTTATTTATAGTATCTTTTATTGCAAATATTATATGTAAGTACAACTAGATTCTCTGTCCCCTGCATACCACCAAACTCTAGCTTTCCTGGAACCTGTATCTCGCATTTCTTTACCTGCTCTGAGTCCTCGGACAGCCAAGAGGGAACCTGAGGATCAGAGGGGCCCCTCCTGTAAAGAAAGGTACTGAGGGGCCAGGGTAAGCCACCTTTCGGGCAGCTGGAAGAAAGGAAAATCCCTGGCTAGGGACTGAGATAAAATATTTATGGCTCCCGAAGAGATGGGAAAAAGGCCATGTGTGAGAGAGGGAGACAGTTCTTCAAGCTCAGGACTAGCTGGGAGACGGGGGGCCATGAGGTTCAGTGCAAAAGAGCCTGGGGTTCTAGTTTACTGGGTGACCTCAAGCAAGCTGCCTCCCTTTGTTGGGTTTCGGTTCCCGCACAAATAAAACAATGATCATGCTAATTCCAGCTGAGGATCTTGAGTGGTTTGGTGAGGAGCAAGTCACAGCTGAGAGCAGGTGTCAAGTCTAACCTTAACTCCACTGGCTTCATTTTGGCCCCAAAAATCAACCATAGGGCTCAGTTCCAGGTGGCCAGAACACCACCTCAGGCCAAGCTACCCCAGCACCTCCACCCCAGACACAACCCACAGCTTCCCTCTCTACCTTGTGGCTACCACTGTTCTCAGGGGCTGTCAGCCCAACCTGAAATGGGGCCTGCCCCAGCTCCTCCCGTGGCCAGAGCCCAGGAGGCACAGTTTTAAGACCCCTGGGCTGGGGATTCAGAGTGCTACCTCTAGAAAGCTGTGCTGGAGCCTGAGCCTCGGGTCTTTTATCTCTGACACGGGTCTGGTAAGAATTTCTGCTCTGTCACCTCACAGGAGCAAATGAAATAACAGAAGCAAAAACTGCGTAAAACATAAAGTGATAAAAGCAGTAGTTACTATTTATTGAATCCCTTTGCTATTTGGGGCAAAACACTATTTCATTTAATCCTCACACATACAAAAAAAAAAAAAAACCCAGCTGGGTACTACTGTTATTTACAATTTACAGATAAGGAACTGACGATAACAAGGGACAGGTGAAGATTTCACCCAGCTCATTCTGGGTCCAGAAGGCTCAGGACAGCACTCCGGGCTTCCTGGGGGTCTGCAGGGGAGCAGGGAGGTTCTCTTCTCCTTTTCTCTGCAGGTATAGATAGGTTCTGAGCCCCCAAAACTTGTAATAGTCATGCTGAAGGTCCACATGACAGGAGGAAACCACCAATGAGGTGCCAGTAGGAAGCATTATCAATAATTTTTCTCAACACCTCTGTCAGGTTAGAATTTTTATCCCCATTTTTCTGGTGAGGAATCTAAGGGTCAGAAAGGAAAATGACTTATTCAAGATCAGAGCAGCACAAGAAACTCTCTTCCACCATCCAAGGTGGCCCAGAATCAAAAGAGGCTTCTAAGCTTTCTTCCCTTACCCAGCACCCCCCTTCCTCCCCCATCCCAGGAGAACTGTAGGGTTCCACCACTGGAACAAACCATTATTCTCAGAAGTCCCAGTCAAATCCCTAAGTATTTAAAGGGGGTATTTAGGGGCCAATAAGTGTGGGAGGAGGTGCACCCCTGGCCTGGCCCAGACCAGCCCTAATGGGTCTCTGACCCCACCCCCACCAGCAGGCACCAGCCCATGTTCCAGTGCCAGTCTTGGTTTAGGTGGCCGCCACAGCTGCAACAGCAGAGTGGGGCAAGAGGGAGGGGCAGGGCGGGCTTTCTAGGCCCAGACACGCTGGCACTGGGAACTCGGGCTCCCCTGGTGGAGCCCTGGAAAGAAGGAAGGGGGTGGGATGTGACTGTACTGGGNGGGGGGGGGGCGGGAGGGGAGGGGAGAAGCTAGAGTTCCAGGTGTTTGATAGGAGGGTGGGAGTGTACAAAAGTCCTGGTTCTGGCTCCACATCTACCAGGAAGGCCTGTGTGACCCCAGGCAATCCACTCCCTTTCTCTAAGAGAAAAAAGAGGGACTTGGGCTGGGTTTCTCAGGCCTCAGGGGAAGGTGCCAGGTGACGGGTTCCTTGAGAGTAACTTGAGACGGGGAGCGGAGGGGGGGCCCTTCCAGCCTCCCAGACGCCCCCGGGAGAAGGGAGAGGTGGCGGCGAGTAAGCCGTTCGCCTGGGCGCCCCGGGACTTTGGAAGCCCGAGGGGGAAAGTGCGAGAGAAAACAGGTTTCAAAATTAGCCAGAACGCCAGCCTCACCACCTAGACGTGGGAAGAGGAGGGGACGCAGGGGTCTGGATGGCTCCGGGTGTGAAAACCTCCTGAGACCCCAGGCTGCGCCTCGCCCCCAACCTCAAGTAGGTACCTGAGAACCCCGCTCACACCTGAGTCGGTTTGTGGGCGCCTGGGAGTCAAAAGACCACCTCAAGGGTAGGCGGGGGGGAGACACGTGGGCTTCCACCCGCCCCCGACCTCGCGGCTAGGGCGCAGGGCGGCGGGTATCTCCCCAAACCCCGGTGCCCACTCCTCCCCCCGGCACTGTCTCGCCTCCCGCGGAGCTCCTGTCTCCCCTCAGCTGCCCAGCGCGGCGAGGGGGCCAGGTGCCGGGCTTCGCGCAGGTCTCTTTCCCTCACCTGCGGCCCTCCGACTGCCGCCTTCACCTGGGGACCCCGAGCTCCGCGCTCTCTCCCTCAGTTTCTACCCCTCCTCCCCAGCCGCACAGAGCTGGGACGAGAGTGGGACCGCGACTTGACCCCGGGCGACCCCCAACCCCGCAGGACCGGGCAGGGCCGCAGGGCACAGGGTAGACCGCGCCTCTGCCCCCGACACCCGCGGGAGGCCGGTCGCTCGGCCCGACCTCGGCCCGACCCCCGCCCGGCCCGGCGGACGCTCACACACTCACTCCGATGCCGGCCGCCGCCCCCCCAGCTCTGCTTGGCGAGGCTGGGGCTCCGGATCAGCGCCCGCCCCGCGGACTTGAGCGCGTCCATGGCCGCTCCGGCCGCCGCCACCGCCAAAACTCCGTCAGGGAAAACTTTCCCCACAAAGGGCGCCCCTAAGGTAGAGGGCCTAAAGCCAGAGAGGCCTCTTCTTTTCCTCCCTCTCCCAATCCCTTCTTCCCAGGATTTCTAGGCAGCCCAGCTGAAAGGTTCTCAGGGGCCATTTTACAGATGGTTAGACTTAGGGTCAGAGAGAAGGGTCTTGTCCGAGAGGAGGGTGATGCCCAGGGCAATGGGAGCCTTAGAAGGAGAGGTGGGAGTAGTAGCACGTTTCTGGGAACTGGGCAGGACTATAAAAGTTTTCCTTAGTAAGACCAGCTGGGCATTTTGCTCACCCCCCAGCACCCAGAATGCTCTCTGGCACCACCTGGGCACCTGGGCTGCCCCACCCCACCCCACTCCCCATGTGGTGGTATGGCCTGGGTGTTATGCTCTAACACTGCCTTACTCTGTGACCTTAGGTAATTCCTTCCCCCCTCTAGGTCTTAATCTTCATCTGTCAAAGGAGATGGGATCCTATTTCTAGCGATCCTTCCAATCTGGCAAGGCCTCCTGACCTTGACCCAGAGCCTGCCGTGCTTAGTAGGAGGCATTTTGAGGGGAGTCTGGATTCTAGAGTTCCTCCAGCACAGGCATTCTAAGTCCAGGATTTAGAATTCTCTCTAGAGGGGCGCCTGGGTGGCACAGCGGTTAAGCGTCTGCCTTCGGCTCAGGGCGTGATCCTGGCATTCTGGGATCAAGCCCCACATCAGGCTCTTCTGCTATGAGCCTGCTTCTTCCTCTCCCACTCCCCCTGCTTGTGTTCCCTCTCTCGCTGGCTGTCTCTATCTCTGTCAAAAAAAAAAAAAATCTTTAGAATTCTCTCTAGGATCCTATAACCTCCTGTTAGGCTTTGCAGTCAAAAGAGCACATGCCTCCGTGCCACATTCTGGCTTCTTCTAGATGGGGAGCTTCGGCAAAGTGAATTTCAGCCTCTAGGATTGCTGCTAGCTCAGAAGACAGGAGTCCTGTTCCCATGTTGGGGGAAAGATGGGGCTGTGCTGTCCCCAGCTGGGTAGTGAGGCCCCACTGACATTCCTCTCTTGGTTTATAAACTAAGTGGTTTTTCGACCATCTGTCCTTTGCTCCTCCAAAACCCTGCAGCCAGCAATACACCCACTTTACAGATAAGAGTCCAAAGTCTGGGAGAGAAGCACTCAAGAAGAGTCTCTGCAAGTCAGAAGTCAGGATCAAACTCAAACCCAGGCTTATAGGCCAGAGTAGAACGCTCGGGATTTGAACCTGACTCCTTCTTTTAGTGGTTGTGAACTCACCTTTCTAAGCCTCATCTCCAAAAGCGGCAACAACACCTATTCCACAGGGCTGTCTGTAAGAATTAAAAACATGAGTTCATGAGTTGGAAAGGCAGAGACCTGTCTTTGAGAACTCACCTATGAAGTTGCCTCCTCCAGAAAGCCTTCCCTGACTGCCACCCCATCTGTTAGGCTTCTGCCTTTGGGACCCCACAGACTGAGCTCTCAGCATTGCGAGTGTTGCTTTTGCCTGTTTCAACTCTGATTGCCTCCACTAGACTTTGGGTCCTTCAAGGGCAGTAAGTTTTTCTGATTCATTTCTGAATGCCTAGCAAGGGGTCCAAATGGAGTTGGAATACAGTCAATGTTCCTTTCCTTCCTCTCTTCTTCCCCTCCCTCCCTCCCTCTCTCTAGCTTTTTACCATATGAGGCTATCTTCTCCCACAAAAGGCTGTGGCTTTGGGTAGGAAGGTCCTCAGGGCTGAGCCCCCCAGCTCCGTACCCTGAGCCAGCTGGGTCTTGGGGCAGTAGAGAGAGCATTCTGGAGCCTGAAGGAAAAGCAATCGCCCAGGGCTGGCAGGTGAAGGGCAGCTGGTGGTGTCCGGCTGGCAGGGGGCACCATATGGGCCTAGTGAGCAGGCAGGCCTGGGAACGCTGAGCCTGCAGTGAGGGCTGTTTCCAGGCCCATCACATCGTCCCGGAGGTGACTTGCTGGGAGCTGTCAGCCATGTATCCCCCGCAGAGGGGCAGCCTGCCTGTGCCCCTTCTGCCAGTCCAGGAACAGAAGCAAAAGCAGAAGGTCAGAGCTGCAAGGGGCCTCCTCTGAGGTCACCATGTCCAAACGCTCCTTTCACAGGTGAGGAGCCTGAGGCCAGAGAAGGGCAGGGACTTGCCCAAGGTCACACAGTGAGTCAGGACTGGAAGCCAGATCTCTTCCCATCTTGGATGCTTATAAAAAACAGAGAGGGTGCAGAGAAATTTTGAAAATACACCAGTATTCAAGGAAGAGTTTTAAGGTGATTTTTCTTCCTTTTTCCTCTGTTTTTCTCATCTGATCTAACTTTGTAAAACATTTTTGCAATGAAGAGTTTTAAGGTGATTTTTCTTCCTTTTTTCTCTGTTTTTCTCATCTGATCTAACTTTGTAAAAAATGTTTGCAATGATCATATAGCCTTTAATAATCAGAGAGAAAAATGAATAAAATAGAGGAAGAAGCTACGTCTGGTTATAACTGGCTTTTGTCTTTAGGAAAATGGTGCCAGAACTGTAATTTTACTGTTTTCTCCCCCACGGGGCCCTCATGGGATCCCAGTGAGATAGTGGGTGCCAGGGGGTTGGGAGGGCTCTCGGCTTCTCTCCAGCTATCACTTGGGCTTGCAGTGGGACCAAGACAGAAAGAAGCCTAGCCTAGGAACAGGAGCCCTGATTTCCTCAAGCGATCTGTCCTCCCTACTTGCCTGAGCCAATCCCTTTACCTGGCTTGGCCTTAGTTTTTCCATCTGTAAAATGGAAGTTTTTACAGCAGAGTGTGTTTTCTTGCCCCCCACCAGCAGAGCACAGTGCTTAAACACATGGGTACTGGGGCCTGAGATCCTGTCTCCCCTACTCCTTTACTTCATGACCTTAGGTTTGTCACTTAAATTCCACAGACCTCAGTTTCCTCATCTGTAAAATGGGGATTATACATCACGGATGGTTGCAAGGATTAAAAGAGCTAACGTTTGGAACATGTTTAGAATTATGCCTGGCCTATAATAAGTGCTATATATATGTGTGTGTGTATGTTGCATATTTTAATAAAACTAAAATCACTTTTCTGACTGCATGAACAGTAAAGGTGGAATGGCTATTATTATCATAATTCTTGACTGGCCCCAGCGAAGAGAGCTGTCTCGCAATTGGAACCAGCCTGGCCCAGTCTGAGCTGCGGGGAGTCCAGCCTCCCCCATCCTCCCCACCCCCACTCCCGACTGCTCAGGCCCAGATCTGAGACAGCCCTCTCTCAGGGAATCAGAGGGAACTTGGGTTACTGGTGTGTCCGAAGCCCAGGGATTACTGCTTAGTCTTGGCTCTCACCTTTTGCCCCACTCACAGGACCTCTCCTGCCTTCTGTGTCCTGTTGATCCTGCCGCTCCAACCAGTTGCTTCTGAACCCTTCCCTCCTCAGACCCTTCTCACGCTGCTTCCTCTTCCAGAAACATCCAGCCAGATTGCCTCCTCAACTCTCCCAGACTGCTCACCATTGCCCCAAAGGTCTAGTTGGCCTCCTCCCTAATACCCAGTCACAGTTACCCACACACTTGTCTTCCCTGGCAAATGATGATGACAACTGTTTGACCTTGGAGTTCTATATACTTGGGCCCTAAAACCAAATCCTCTGTCTGTATATATGCAATCTTAGCCAACTGGGCTTCAGTTTCCCCATCTGTTCAGTGGGCATAATACCTGCTTTAGAGGGCTTTGTAAGGCTTCTGTTGGATAATACGGGAAATGCTCAGCCTAGTGCCTGCCAGGTGGCAAGTGCTCAGTAAACAGATAAGTCTGGTTACCATTCATGTTTTATGGTTCTGGATGAACCTGTTAACCTTCTCCAGCGGCTGAGCACGCCCCAAGCAGGGGCTGGGAGCCATCCCTCGCCGCAGGGCTCCCTGAAACAGCTGACCAGCGCCCAGCCCCGAGGAGGCGCCCAGTACACATGCAAGGACTCCATTTAAGTTCTGTCCTCTGGTTCTCAGCATGTGCCCAGCAAGGGGGTGACCCTCTGCAGCTGGAGAAGCAGCAGCACCTAAAGGGGCTGGGGAAAGTGCTCCTGAGGGGCCCTACCCCCCCAGACTGCCCACCTGGGTAGGACCAGCAGCTGTCTCCTGCTTCCACAGGGAGCTCTTCGCTTATGGAGCCGCTGAGCTAATTAAGAATGACAAAGCACCATGTAACTGCCAGCAACTTATGAGTCCCCTGCCTCTTCCTGTCCCTCCTTCCCTTTGTCCTCTTTGGCACTCTCTGGCCTGGAGGCCTGGCCTGGAGGCAGGCAGAGTGGCAAAACTGAGCACAAATTAGTATCAGGAGACCTGGAGGCTGGGGGCTTCTGCCCTCCTCCTGTGTGGGACCCTGGGCTCCATTTCCCCATCTGCGAGGGTCTTGAACTTGAGTTAAGAGCGGGGACAAGGCTACAGGGCCAGGCCAGAGGGCTCTGCTGAGGGAATGGGCTATACCTGCCAGGTGGGTTGAGGCAGACAGCCTCAACAAGGCAGACAGGCTTGGGTTTAAGTCCTAGCACCGCTTCTCACCTGCTGTGTGATCCTGGGCAGGCTGCTTACCTTCTCCGAACAGAACAACAGATTCCTCATCATCAAAATGGGATTCGTTTGACAGCACTTAGCTCTTACTAGGAGAACCTTCATTTGTCCTAGATGGATGCCTGTAACAGAGACTCCCTGGACAAGCAGATCTCTATCAAAGTGAGCACAGACATTGAGGGTTGAAAACTTGTAGTGCAATTTGATAGAGCAGTTGTATGTCTTGAATCTCATAATAAAAAGAAAGGCTTGTATTTTTTTCATTTTGCTTTTCAAGTAATTCATTTTCTTTGTATTTTATAAAAGTATTGGTCTGTGACAGATTAGAAATATTTTTAAAATGGTCCTTCTCCACGAATGGTTTGAGAAGCATTGCTTTAGAGCCCCTTGTAAAACAGGCATGGTTACAATCTCACCACAATATTTACATAGTTCTAGGGTGTGATTTCCAGGGACCTTCCACTTCTGTGGCCCCCAAGCCTTCAGGATCAAGACCAAATCTCTTCGCCTGGCTTTCAAGGTCCTCCTTACTAAAGTCCCAACCTACCTTCTTATCTTGCCTTCTTCCCCATGACACAACCTTGTAATACAAGCCTGTACTACGCCCCCCCCCACCTCCCATGCCTTCTCACCCCTCCATGCCTTTTCCAGTGCTTCTCCTTCCATCCAGAATGCCCTTCTTTACTTTGCCCTAAAACTGGCAAACTCCTATTCATCCTTCAGGGCCCAGACCAGATGTCCCCACTCTTGGGAAGCCTTTCCCAGTGCCACCTTGCCCCTGCCCCAGGCAGGGCTACTTGCTCCCTGCCCCAGGCTGTGGTGCACGTGCTAGGGGGAAGCAGGGTGTTGGGGCAGTGAAGGCTACATACAAGTTCAAAAGTCACAACAATGAGGGATTTGGACCTGATGTTGCCGATCCTGGGCAGGTGACCTCGTACTGTTGAGCTTTGTTTTTCCCATCTATATAGTGGCACCTACCGTGAGAGTAGAGATGATGTGTGGAAAGTTCCCAGCACATGAACACATGGGAGAGACTTGAGATTCGGCAGCTGTTGTTAGCATTATTTCTCTGGTGGATAACGTCCCAGGCTGTTTTTTCTGTCTCCCAACAGACTGGTTGCTCCTTGAGAGCAGGGACACTTGAGAGTGTCTGATGTACCTGGATGTTTCCTGGGCTCTGTGCAGGGCTTTCTTTTGGGTAAGGGTCTCTGGCTGCTGCCTGCCCCATGGTGCTAGTGCCATAGGAAAGACGTGAGGGTTCAAAGCCGACAGCCAAGAAAGAATTCTTGAGATGTCCTTGGTGCAAGAAGGTGGTTTTATCAAAGCATGGGGACAGGACCTGTGGGCAGAAAGAGCTGCACTGGGGTCATGAGGAGTGGCCCATTATAGGCTTTCAAGTTGGGAGGGGTTTAGGGATAGCGTAAGCCTCTTAAAAATTTGGAAGCAAGATTTCCAGGACCTTGAGGGGACTAGCTATCATTGGGAAAAGGTCATTTATTACTGTCTAATAATACCTGAGTCATGAGGCCCTTCAGATGTATCTTGGTGGGTCATATGCTTGGGAGATGACAGCCAACAGGTATCTTGGGGTGGAGGGCAGTGGGTTGAGATAAAGGAAGTTTCCAAAGGAATTCTTATGTTAAAGTAGACTTACAGAATCTTGGGGGTGGGGAAGCTAGGACTGCCTTTTGCTCTTAGCAAAGTATTAACATCGAGGCCGCTGAGTTCCTTGAGGAATGTCACTCTGCCTGTTTCAAGGACTTGTCAGTGGGCTCTAGGTGGTAAGGAAACCTAATTTTTCTTTTGCCTTTGTTTCCCATATCACTAGTGGATGTGGCTCCCTTGTGAGTGGAGGGCTGATTAACCAGCCTGTGGAAGAATTAAAGAATTTTAAGAATTCTTAAAGAATTAAAAGATTTTTTTTTTGCCAATTTCCATGTAGTAAAAACACCCACCAAGGCCGATTTCAAGTTACCAAAAGTTTAACAGCCTGCTTACAAAGTTCCTGAGTATTTTAACAGTCTACTTCTGCGAGGCACCCAGCCCCAGCACCCAGCTCCAGCTCCCCTCTGGGTGTGACTGTTCTGAGCAGAAGGGCAGCCAGAACAGGCTGGGGCCTATAGTTGAAAGACGGGCTGCTTTTGCCCTCCGCCCAGCCAACCCACTGAAGGCCACCCAGGGAAGGGCCATAAGGTCGCAGTGCTCCACACAGAGGTCCTCACTCATCCCCTCCCCTAGGCCTCCAGCTCCTTTGTTCTCTGTGAAATCGCCCATCCATCTCCTCCCTCATCAGGAAGAACAGCAGCTGGGCCAATGGGCCCCGATGATCCATCCGTGACTCTTGGGGTCCTGGGCAAAGGGGGGAGGCTGCCTGTGCAGCCAACAGGGGCCTCTTTGCAGTAATGCTGTCCCCACAGCTGTTGCAGGTAACCTTGGTCATCTTGTCCCTTGGTCACAGTGGGGAGCAAAGAAAACTTGTGCGCAACCTCCTCTCACTTCTTCACCCTCTGGACGTGCCCAGCCTCCAAGTCTCTGCCTCTGCAGGTCCCTCCATTCGGAATGCCCTCTCCCTCTCCCCCGGCCCCACTTTCCACCCCATTCAATGCTCAGCTGCAACAGTACTTCAAGAAGTCATTCACCAGCAGAAGTCTCCAGGTCCCCTCTGCAGGAACAGTTGGTGCCCTTTTTCCAGCTGCTTGCCCCCCGTGTCCTGCCCCTCCCCCTGCAGCAGCAGTTCCCCTTGTGATGCTTTTTTAAAATGCAAAGTTCTGGCAACACCCTCTGAACCTTCATAGCTACAGGCAGGGCGGGAATCTGTGCCCCAGGACCTTTGGATATACAGGACTGAGAACCTGAGCTGAGAAACCCTATCCTAACTCATCGGGACTGTGGCTGAATCACACGAAGGCCTCGAACCCCTCACCAGGACCACGTGCTCCATACGCCTCCGTGGGATGGAATCCAGCGTCTGCTGCTGAGGCCACCCAGTCTGGAGGGCCCATCCTCCAGGCAGTTAAGGATTGCTCTGTACTCCTCCCCTGGGGGGCTGAGCACCATGAGCCAGGTGAGCTTTGGACTGAATTGTGTCTCCCCGCCCCCCAACAATTCATATGTTGAAGCTCCCCAGTGTGGGTGTATGTGGAGGTGGGGCTCTCAGGAGGTGATGAGGGTTAAGTGAAGTCAGGAGTGTGGGGCCTAATCTGATAGGATTGGTGGCCTCCGTAAGGACAGGAAAGAAAGAGAGAGATGGCTTGCGGGCGCTGTGGCAAGGCTAGGAGAAGGCCAGAACAAAAAAGGTGCCTGTCTGCAAGTCAGGAAGAGGGCTCTCACCAGGAACGGAGGGCACCTTGATCTTGGACTTACCAGCCTTTAAATCTGTGAAAAAAAACCACAGTTCTGTTTCAGCCAGCCAGTCTGCAGTATTCTGTCCTGGCAGCCTGAGCGGACCGAGGCCCATGCTGTGCCCTGTGCCTGGAATGATTTTCCCCTGATCTCACGGCGGCTCCTTATGTCTCTCAGATTTCAGCTGAAATGACATGTCAGAGGGGCCCTGCTCCTACCTCACCGGAACGGCGGCTCTCCAGCTGGGGGAACCGTGGGTCTCCTGCTTAACTCCCTGAGCCTTGAACCCTAGGCGTCATCCCGGGGCCTGAATAAATGTGTTAGGTTGCTCTAAATATCCAGAATCTGACCACACATACTTCAGGGCCGGTCCATGTCCCCATCCCCTCTCCCGGACGACTGCAGTGGCCCTCCGCTTGTCTTCCTGCCTCCTACAGTCTCCTCCCAACCCCACAGGAACCCCGTAGATACCTAAGTCTGATCATATCGCTCTATTGAAAACCCTTTCTTGGCCCCCCCTTTCTCTCAGACCAAAAGCCCCAATCCCTAAACTGGCCCCCAGGGCCTTGCAGAAATGGCCCCTCTTTCCTCCACTCCAGCCACATGGGCCTTCCAGCTGCTCATGGATGCATCAGGCACGTGGCCAAGCCAGGACCTTTGCTGTTCCCTCTGCCCATAACACCCTTCCCTCTGAAATCTGAGTGGCTCGTTCCTTCTCATTCTTAATCTTTGCTCAAACATCACGTTCTCACCAAAGCCTTCACCGAACATGTGTTCGGAATGACAACCGTCCCTCCCTCCAGGGCTGGTTTCTGGGAGCGCCACCAGCACACTGGTGCAGGGCCCTGTGCTCGGAAGGGCCCCTGCTTCGTACTTTATGTTCCACCATCACTGTCTTGAGGTTCTTGATCATTTTATCTTTGGATTTGTGTGTCGTAAGTGGAGCCTGATGGGTCGAGGGGTGTGCGCCAGTAACTTGGCCTCAGCTCTCATGAGCTGCCTGCTCCCCTGCCCATCGGAGCCTCTGGCCCCAGTCGGCCTCCTCTCTCTGGCCCCACCCAATGATTGTGGCTGTCTTGGGTGCCTGGCAGGACCCCCCGATCTTGGGCACGGGACAGGGGAGGGGAGGTCAGGGGCACGCCGCCCACAGCATCTCGGGGCCGGGCATGGCCATCCCCACCCTGCACTGGCAGCGTCATGGCACATCTGGTGTGACACCGCCAGAGCCACATCTCAGCGGGGCTGACCCTGATCCAGGTACTGAGCACATCCTAGAATGAAGTTTAAAGACCCTTGGAGGTTGCCTGTCTGTGAAGGGCTGCAGCAGTGGACCCCTGGGCCCCACCTTCGTCTGGGCTGCTATACATCAGTCCCGCAGCTGGTGGGGGGGACGATTTGGAAGTCCCGCAGCTGTCAGGCCCTGGAGAGTGGGCGTGTCCCCCTAGTGGGGCAGGGCCCCAGGGAGCCCAGGGAGTTTTTACCCTGAGGGTCTCTGTGCCCAGGAGAGCTCCCGTACTCTTTGGCTGGGCGGCTGGGCTGATCAGCTTCCAGTCTTTCTGTTTGGCCTCTTCTGGCAGGTTTGGGGAACCCTTGGGGACAAGCCATGAAATAGAAATTGTGTAACTTCTGTGATTCCACATACGAGTTGAAGGCTCTAATATTTTCATTTCAAAGTGGGCACAATATAAAAACGAACGGTCAAACACATACTGATAATTTAAACTTAATTTTTTCTTTACTTCGCATGATATTAAATAGCAAACAGAAAACAGTGACAAGTCGAGAGACAGAGAGAGAGAAGAGAGACTGCAGAAAGAAGGGAAAATCTCCTGTGTACCTTTAACAGATCCTTTTCTCTGCGTTTAGAACAGGGCCCCACGTTCTCGTCTTGCAGTGGGCTCCACAGATTATGTGGTCGGCCCCATCTCCATCACTCCTGGTCCTGTTGTTTTGTTTTGTTTTGTTTTGTTTTGTTTTGTTTAATACCACTCGCTGCGTCTCGGCACTACAGAACTGACTTATTTCTTGTGGTTGTCTTTTATGGTCTGCTTCCCCCACCAGCATGTGGGGCCCCCGGAAGATGGGTTTTTTATTTCTGTTTGGTTCCTGGCTGTATCCCTAGGCTACAGGGGTGCCCAGGACATGGTAGGAACTCCAGAATTGTTCAGGGAATGTTGAACGAAATGATGGTATCTGGGAAGAGCGAGGCCCATCAGGTCTTTCCTGTCCCCCGAGTCTGGGCTCCAGGCCCTCCCCCTGAGGCCAGTTTTGTCTATTTTGGCTGAGATGATTCACATTAGAACTTTGTGGTTCTGGCATTTCCTTTTCAGAGCTCAGTGCCTGAGCTTTCGCATCTCCTGCCAGCCCCAGCTCCGTGGGTGTGAATGGTGACGGCTCTGCAGGCTGCGAGGAGCCCACCAGGTGCCTGGACCAGAGAGGCTTCTCTCCTTCCTGCAATTCCTTAGGTCATTTCCATCCATTGTCTTTGGCTACAACTTCTTGAGTTAATCTTTCCACCTCAGAAGGTTCCCTTGCTGGTTTCCCCATCTGCTTCCAGGTCCAAATCCTTTTTGGCTCCAAATCCTTTCTTGGGGTTTCCTTGGCCCTTCCGCCTGTAACGGTCAGGGTGACCTTGGGCAAACCTCCCACTCTCCTCTGGGGAGGCCCTTGTGAGATGAGGGGGGCTGCTCTTGCCCTACCCCCAGGGAAGGGTGACAGGGGCAGAGTCCTTTAGAAGAATGGTGGATAAAATGGGGGTTGCCTCTGTGGCGTTGGAGTGTCTCTCGGCACTGAACCCCGATGCCGGGTGACCCCATTCTTTCCCCTTCCCCTCTAGTTACACAAGAAACCATCTCCTTCATTGCCCCTGCAAACACCCTCTGGACATTCAGTCATCTGCAAACATGTGATGGGACAGAGCCCGCCCGTCGTGTACGAGTCCCAGACTCCGCTTCCCCTTTCTCCTAAAGAGAATTCTGGCTGCGACTACTCAGGGGGCCTCTCTCCCTTCCCAGCTCTCTTAGTTACCAGTAAGACTAAAGTGCTCTTTGCTGAGGCAAAGAAACCCCAAAACAAAGCAGTGTAAGGAAGACAGGAGTGTGCCCCTCTCTCCCACAGCAGGCCCGGTGAGTGTGCCAGGTCTGGAGGCTGCTTTTGTGCCGCCCGTTCAGAGACCCGCGTCCTTCCCCAGTGCAACTCTTCCCTCCCGTGAGCTTTGTGGGCACCCCCCTGAGTTTTGCATGTCTGGCCCTCAGCGGGCAGGGAGGAAGAAGAAGGCACGCGGTGGCCGGAGGCCTAAGGCTGAAAGTGGCTTCCATCACTGCAGTGATGTTCCAGTGGCTGGAACTTGGTCCCGTGGCCACTCCTGCCAGGGAGGCCTGGAATCGGCATGTCTCACAGAGCGGCCCCGTGCCCGGGGGCAGGAGGCGCCCAGCGTTGGGAGGACAGCCGGCTTATCTGCAACCCTTCCTCTCTCCCCCCCGTCAGGTGACTCTGGCTTTTGGACAATCCGGTTTCCAGGTTTTGTGTCACAGAGTGGAAAAGAGAGGAAAAGGGACAGGGGCGCAGAGGGAAGAGGATTTTAAGGGTATTAGACACAAGCACAGTTGGAGTTATTTTTAAATTACTTTTGCTAATGGTCTGTGTCTTATTAAGTGCTCTGGCCTTGCGGTGTGGAGACTGGGACCCCAGGGGTCCCCAGAAATGTGGGTTACACATGCACAGGGCACTTACGATCTCCCAGACCCTGTGCTGAGACTGAGGCCATGGGACACGGTCTCTGCCCTCCAGGAATCCAGTCTGGTGGGGAAGACAGATGCAGGATTAGAGGCAAGTCCAAGTTGCTGAAAAGACGCTGAAGGAATTAACTCGGGCTTGGCAGGGTGGGGGAGGGGCGGGCAAGAAAGGACTTCAAAGGGACTTCATGTGCTAGATTTACCCTCTGCCTTTGGGAAACACTCAGCTGTCCAGCACATTGTACTTGAGGGATGGAAAGTAAAGGAAAGAAGATGAAGTAAAGATTCTAGAAACTCAGGTCCCAGCTCTGCTGTCGTGTGTCCTAGGGCAAGTCCCTGTCCCTCTCTAATCACCTGTGCTCCATGCTGTGTGCTGGGCCACCACTGGCACCGTCCATGCTCTCAGAGGAAGTACTGAAAGGCTCAGTCGCCGATGGACAAGACATAGGAAGGCGACCCCTTCACCAGGCTGATGCAGGCCCAACGCTCGGACTCACGGGGTGGAGAAGGGTAGACTTCTGCCGCACTTCCCTGGGCTTCCCACCCTGGTTCGGGGCACAGCCCACACAGCTGTGTGTAGGCAGCAGCCTTGAAGATCAGCTCCTGAGATGCTGTGTGGTCCCCAGGACCCTGGAGCGCCCTTCTCGGCGGCAGCTTTCCTTTCTCCTGGGCTCTGCCGCAGGTGTGGGGCTCGTGTGGGGCAAGCCAGGCGCCTAGGGCACATGGTTAAGGAGACACTCCCCGTTGGGGTGACCACTGACAGTGGGTGCACCTGGGGCACCTCACCTGCCTCACCCTAGTCCTAGCCCTGTTCTACGGGATTCTCATAGATCTGAGTGGTGGTGGTGGTGGTGGTGGCAGTGGTAGAGTTTCGAAGGAAGGTGCTAGAAAACCACCTCAGACCTGCTGAGGGCAGCTTCTCTCAGCAGCCAGGAGTCACAGAGGGGACTGCACCCAGAAGAAAGGGCACAGGGAAGGTGGACCATGGTCCAGGGAATGGGGTGCCAGGAGAGGCTCTGTGCCAGGGAAACTCAACTTCACCTAGAACAGTAGGGAGCGAGGGGGAAGGCCAAGTACCCAGACCCCTTGCTTGTGATTTGAGAGGTCTGTGGGAAAAGCTATGGGGAAGGGGTAGGGAAGAGAGGAGGACAACGCTTCCAGGTCCTGAGTCACAGGTGACGCAGCAGCTCCCACACCCACAAGGAGGCAGCCTCCAAGAGAGGGTGGCCTCCACTCTGCCATCGGCCTTCAGAACCTCCAAGGCCCACCCCAGTGTGGCTCTGGAGGCAGAGAGTCTGACACCCAGATGCTGTGCAAGTCACAGACTTGGGCCACCTCGAGTTAGTTAGGACGTGTCCAGGCCAAGGTCCCTCCAGCAGGGGAAGCCAGGATGAAGTCAGCCCCGCCTCCCAGACCTGGAAAACCTCCGACTGCCTCCCGAACTTCCCAAACATTCAAACCCACTTTCCCTTCTGCCTGGGCTGATAGCTGTTCGGTGTTTTAGACAAATCAACTCATCTTCACTTAAATAATTTATTTTCCAAGGAAACTATGTAAACGGGAAACTTGTAGGATCGCCATAAATAGAAGCTATGCAATCGCATGGGGACAATGTTAATCACGCGGGGTTCTGAAATCCTAGCCGGATGCCGGTGCCCCGAGTGTTCTCAATCTCGGGGCCAGTCTGTGTTCAAAGGGAGGTAAGCAAAGGTCAGGAAGGTCAGAAAGACAGACAGTATCCACCTGAGACTCCCCTCTCACGTCAGAAATGGAGCCATATTCACCCACCGTGAGTCTGAGTCTCAAAGTGGCATCTGTGCCCGCCTACCCCTTTCACAAATGTGTCCCCTCCTTGTAAAAAACGGCTCCTCAGGAGTCCTGAACACAGGACAAGAGCTGCCTTTCAGAGTTGGGTGGGGGTTGCTGGGGCCTCTGGTTCTGGGAGTGGGCTGGGCCCTGAGCTACAGCCCAGCCTCAGCCCCGTTACTCCCGTCTCAAGCGAGTCTTGGACAGGCTGGTCTTGATACCCTTTAACCTCAGTCGCGAGGGAGCTGGTACACAGCAGTAGGTGCTCAATAAATGCATGAATGTAGAGCACTTGGAAGAGGGACGGGGTAGACCTCAGGGAGGCCTGGCTACAGTGGTGGCTCCCAGAGGGGCTGGTTCATCTCAGGGTCCAGCCTCATCCCGGAC
Source organism: Ailuropoda melanoleuca (assembly GCF_002007445.2). Taxonomy (NCBI): domain Eukaryota; kingdom Metazoa; phylum Chordata; class Mammalia; order Carnivora; family Ursidae; genus Ailuropoda; species Ailuropoda melanoleuca. The sequence continues at coordinate 5,332,556 of NC_048219.1, read as the reverse complement.
ATGGGGGACCCCAGTTCCGTGGGCCTGGAATGAGAGGGCTGGGGACAGACATGGTCCCAGAGAGAGGGTCCTGGGAGGGATGGGTGTGTGCACAAGGGAAGCTTGTGGGTTTGGTGCTACAGTTTTGTGGTGACAACTGTTTCCCACGACTAAAGCGGTGATGAAAACAGGAAGTATCAAGCAGCTGAGACCTTCCTCGTCTGACCCTGGCCTTCCTTGATCCCACCAGCCCTCTGTCTCCTCCACATCCTCGCACACCAGGCTGGTCACCTGTCTGGTGGGAGGGGTTCCGAGAAGTCCCAAGGATCTTTCAGCATTTGACCAGCCCGCTGCCCTCCCTCTGGTGCACTGTCACCACGGGCTGGGGTAGGGGTGGGGGGGAGCCGGGTCTGCTGTGGGGTGCCTGGGTTTCTGGTCCAGCTCTGCCATCATCTCCCATGTGACATCGGGCAAATCCCCCCTGCCCTGCACCTGGATTTCCTCATCACTGAATGGAAGGGGCTGGATGTCTGATGGCCAAGGGCTCTTCCCTCCCAGGCATCCCACAGGATCCTGGAGGCAGCAGGAGAAGCCACTGAGGAGACTGACGACGGGAGGTCATCCTTGTGGCATGAGCCCAGTTCCCTGCAGATCCAAGACACACCCACCCAAACAGACACACACAGACACACACACACAGACACACACACACACACACACACACACACACACACGGCAGGGGCATCGCTCCATCAGTGACAGTGAGAGGGTACACAGGTCATTCAGCTGACACCGCCGGCTGGGAGCAGGGGCACAGAGACGAACGAAATGGCCAGGCCCTGCCATGCCCTTGAAGGGCTCCTGCCTGGGCCGGGGAGCCAGACCAGCCGGCAGGAATGACGAGGAAGGAAAGGCATTATAATGGGGACTTGCGGTTTTGGGGTGGAGGCGAAAAACTCTGCAGGGGGCGAGGGGGACTTGATCATTGTTCACTCGTTGTTTATTATTTATCATCATTATTATTTATTTTAATTTTTATAATATTGAGGTAGAATTCATATAACACAAACGTCACCATTTTAAAGGGTGCAGTTCAGTGGGTTTTTAGGGCAGTCACGATGTCATGCAACGGTCCACACTGATTCCAGAACATTTCCATCACCCCAAAATGAAACACTGTACCTCTTAGTAGTCGCTCTTAGTCCTTTCTGCCCCTCTGCCCCCAGCAGCCACCAATCTACTTCCTGTCTCCCTGGATTTGACTATTCCGGACAGTTCCTCTAAGAAGAACCCGAGAGCCTGAGACTCTCTATGACTGGCCTTTTTACCTGGCGTGTTTTTCAGGTTCGTCCGTGACCATATCGGCTCGTCGCTCTTTTTCACGCTGACTAGCACCCCTCGTATGGGTACAGCGAGAGTTGTTAGCCCTTCGCCCGCTGATGGACGTTTGGCTGGTTTCCACTTTTTGGCTATTACAACCCATCACTTACCAGTTCTTTCTCCATGGTCCCAGGCGCTATTTCAGGAGTTCCTCAGCATCGTCCCGCGTAGCCGCTCACTCCAGCCCTTTGAGCTGGGCACTCTTCTAGTCCCGTCTACGCGGACCGGACGGGGAAGGACACGGGCGCCAGGATCTGCCTCAGGGTGGCGCTGTCTGCATTCAGACTCGGTGAGTCTCGCACTTCATGGCGAGAGCGAGACCCTCCGGAGCCCTCTTTCCCTTGGCTGCGGGAACAGCAGTGATTGAGTCGGTGGCTGCGTCTTCAGCCTCTGTGCCTCAGTGCCTACCTGGAGCAGAGCTCCCGCCAAGCCACAAAGGACAGGGACAGTGACTGGGAAAGCAGCCCTTGCTGTTGGAAGCCACGGCGATTGGGGCTCGTTGGTTACTGCAGCACAGCCCAGCCTTCCCCGTCGGCCCTAGCGCTTCCGCGGGCTGGGACCCGTGCCCCCTCTCTGCACAGAAGCAGCGTCCAGCCTCGTATATGCACACACACAGCTTGGCTATATTTTTGAAACAATGAGTTATGTGCCAAATTGGATAAAAATTGAGGTCAGGAAGTGTGGCTTGAATTTCCAAAGGCTTGGCAAGTACATTTGGGGAGCTGGTTTTCATGAAAATTCTGTCTGCACAGTGGCTGAAACTTTACCAAGACGAGGCCCTCAACTGTGGATAAGGCTCACCCTTGAGGTTGTTTCCAGATGCCCCTAGTGTTCCCTGAGAACAACCACTCACCTTGGCAGATAATCAGAGCCAAAATAGTACCAATGGCGAATTTACCAGATAGAGAACCGAGCACTTTTCATAGACGTTAACCTCCCAGCCACCCTCTGGCACAGGTACTATTATCACCTCCATTTTCCAGAGGAGGAAACTGAGACTCAGAGAAGTAAAGAGACTTGCCCAACGCCCCAAAACAAATAGGTGGGAAAGGTGGAGTTTGGACCCCGGTCTGCCTACTTCTAGAGCTCACATTCAACTCACTGTCTTTTGACCACTAAGGTCTCTTGACGACCTACGAGCCACTCAGCATCTCCCGGTGTCTTGTGCTGGAATTACCAGCAGGTCTTCCAGGGGAAACACCACCATAGCATATAGACAGAGCCCAGGGTTAAAGGTCAGGAGCCCTGGGTTCAAGTTTCTGATCCAGCTTTAGCTTACTCCATGGCTTAGGGCAAATTCCTCCCCCTCCTATGGCCTCAGGGTTCACATCCATGAAATGGGACATTCTGACTAGATCAGCGGTTCCCATGTTAGCTGTATATCCAAACTACCTAAGCTGGTTAAAAATACTGATTGATGGGCCCTTCCCCCAACCTGCATTATAAGGTCTAGGAACCCCAAATCCAGTAGCAAGCCCTGGGAACCCTGCTTCTAGGGACCTTCCATAGCTCAGCCTCCGTGAGTTTATGGAGGCAGAGGAGACCAACCCAGTAACCATGCTGGGCAGTGAGTGAAAGACCAAAGAAAACACTTTCTGGACAGTATGTTGTGGAAGAATCTAAAAGGAAGTCATTGGACTGTGGACGTCGGGGTGAGAGGGAAGCAGAAACAGAAGCTGGCTTTGGTCCGTTTTCATGGTTTCATTTTCTCCTCAGAAGAAAATCACATTTCCAGTGAAACGACCCTTCCTGGCCCCCTTGCAGTTAGGAGGGGCGGTCCTGGCCAACGAAGGAAGTAGAAGTGATGGGCGTCAGTTCCCGGCCTGGCCCCAAAACTCAGAGGACCCTGCATGCTCCCTCCCCATTCTGTGGTGAACTTGGACATGAAGGGTCGGTGGTGGAAGGAAGCTGGGCTCCCGGGGGAGGAGAAGCGCCCGCAGCCCGCCACCACATGCAGCGGACGGCAGGATGAGGCCTCGATAAACTTAGATTGTGTTGAACGATGGAGATGCTGGGCCGTTTGTTGTAGCAGCTCGGGGCACTTAGCCTGCTACCGCTGGAGGAAGTGGGGCCACAGCAGGCTCCCAGAAGGCGAGTCAGGTTTGGACGACGGATGTGGCAGAGGGAAGGAACAGGAGAAACAAGGGGGTGGGAGCTGGAACCGCGAGATGTGTTTGCACCCGCAGGAGAGATTCGGTGTGATTGGGTTACGCTGGTGTGCTGGGGCCGGCTCACACCCGCTCGCTCGGGAGAGCCAGCTGGTAGCGTCCTTTCCCAGCTCTGTGCTCAGGGACAGCTATCACTTTGGTAGCGTGAAATCGGCCATGGTGGGAGTATTTACACCATGGCAACCAGCAAACACTATAAGCCAGGGCCTTTTCCTCCTATTGTGACACAGTTATCAGCATGCTACTGGTTGTAGCTCACATGCAAATGGGTCCTGTCCCCTTGAGAGGCAGTGGAAGGACCAGAGGCCCTGCAGCCAGGTCTAACTCTTGCCCTGCTGAGCTGAGTGGCCCGGGGCAAGTGAATGGCACCACTTGGAGTCTCAGATTCCTCATCCGCAGAATGGGGCTACTAATCACATGCCCTTCACAAGGCTGCTTGCGGATAGCAATGAATGAGATCGTGGAGCCTGGCCTGCATCTCCCCAGGACCACCATTCCCGTGCACAGGACAGCCTCCTAGACCTACCTGCGATTCTCTGGGAGCTTTCTCTGGCTGGAGGGCATGCTCCCCAGCACAGGGCCAGTTCGTAGGCCAGGCTGGGAGGACTGGGACCTTGATGTCCTTGGGAGCAGTCCTCAGCCAAGGGTGGATGGGAGCTGGTGGACAAACAGCCCAGCCTTCTCACCTCTGCATTAGGACGCATCTGACGCCCATTCTACCCTGTCTCCTGGAAGTCTCCAGAGAGCCTGAGCCTTGCCTGTCCCCACTGCAGCCTGTTCACTAGTGCATCCTGATTTGGATTCTTCCTTCCCTGCCTCAGTTTCCCTCTTCCCTACCAGTGCTTCTTGGGAACACTGCCCAAAGGAACTTCTCCCATCCTTATCGCAGGGTCTGCTTCTGGGGGAGCCCCAGCCAGACAGCAGCCAAGACGATCAATAACCGAATCACTTCCCTACGTGCATGGAGATTTACACAGTGAGATCACCCCTGCTGCCAGCTCCATACTTACAGAAACCCCAAGACACAAGCAAGGGGGGTTATCCACTCCATTTTGCAGATGGAGACACTGAGGCTCAGAGAAGAGCAGTGATTTGCTCAAAGACATACCACCATCAAGGAGAAGGGCTAACAAGGAGAAGGGCTAACATCCATGTTCCAAGTTTTTAGCTTGGAGCTGCTCTGGGCTCCTGGAGGGCCTTGAGCTGGTTGGGAGGGTGGTCTCTACCCCTCTGACTCCTCTCCCCTGGTGGTGAGGCCGCCTCTGGCCCCTACATGGGCCTGGGACTGTGAAGGGCAAATAGGCTGGTGGTAGGAACGGACGGTTATTAAATCCATCTATCACTCTGCAGGCCTGACCTCATTCTGTCCTGGGAAAGCTAGTTCTGCCCAGGGGCGGCTGTGAGGGTAGGGTGGAGTGGGATGCTGACCCACCAGGAAAGGGTAGGTGGGGGCCTGCAAGGCCAGAGTAGCTAGGGTGGGATGAGGTCAGAGATAGCTCCTGGCTGTCTGTGTCCAGACAGTGTGAGAGCAGCCAGGGGCCCAGGGACAGGCAGAACCATTGTAATGCAGATGGCCACTGGCACCCCCCCGGGGCAACGGGGTCTTGGGGGTCCCTGCCTCTAATTAATTCCCCATCACTGCCTAAGCCCTCCAGACCCAGGATCCCAAACCCCAGAATATAGGGGTCAAGGGCAATATAGTGGCCATGACATGAAACTTGGATGTGCCCATGGGGGCCCCCTACTTCACCAGCTAGTGAGCACCAGCTGTGTGCGACACGCTTGTGTTGGGCATTTGACACATGACCCTCTTCATCCTCAGGCCATGTGGGGAAGGGTCAGGGGCTTGAGTTCTGGAGGCGGAGGGACCTGGGTCAGAATGCAGGCCCCACTGTGCACCCCCTCCCCTGGCTAGCCTTAGCTTCCACACGGGTGAGATGTGGTTCATAATAACACCCATCTCGTGGGAGGAATGTGGTGAGGACTTTATGGTAGGTCCTGCATAACTTGCTCAACTCAGAGCCGGGCGTGTGGGGCACTTAGTAAGTGGCAGCGATGATGACATTCGTACCTACGCTGTGCAGGGTGCTGTCCTGAGCACTGTCCACGGTTGTCTTAACCTCAACTTTGCAGTCACACTGAGGGGGAGGGACTACTGTTAAGCCTCTTCTTACAGGTAAGGAAGCCAGAGCTCAGGGGGGTGAAGTCCCTGGCCCAAGGTCACACAGCTGCTGGGTGGCAGAGAAGGGATTTGAATCCAAGTCTCTCTGCCTTGAAGGTCTGACTAGCAAAACCCCCAGCCACCCCTCCTTTGCACCCCCGCTCCCAATAAGTGAGGTTAACGACCCTTTGGCTCATCTCTTTGGTCCTTTAAGAGATACTGTTGGGTGAAGCTTTACCAGAGGCCCACAGAGGTCAAGCATCAGCCAGGAACTGCAGACAAGGTGGTACCAGGGCTGGGACTACACCCCAGGGCCTCTGGCTTTCTGGCCAGGCCTCATTCAGAACCCCAGATGTCATGTGCAGCTCTGCTCTGGCCTCACAAGGCAGGGTGTCTTATCCGCCAGTCCTGCCCCCACCTTGCCCTCTCCTGTAGAAAGGAGGGAGCCCCCACCGGAGCTCCTGGGCTTTTCTTCCCCAGGCCACTGAAGTGTGGGATTGAGGCCCCATTCTTTTCTCTTCCACTGGGAGGTAATTTGCCTGGAACACGTTGAGCACTTAAAATATTTGGTCACATTGCCACCGTCTAGGTTACCATGGTGACCTCACTTTGAATTTGCTTCCCAGGGGGAGTGGGAAATAATTAATACAGAGCTTAGCACTGCTGCCCACAGCAAGGGCGGGGAGCATCACAGCGTTGCCCTGGGACTTGCTTCCCCTTCTAAGCAGGGTCCTGGGATTCCCCAAGGAGGCAGGGAGGGGAGAGGACACCCCAACCTTGCCCACCTCTTTAGCGCCCCTGGCAGCCATGTCGGAGCTGGAGTAAATTGGAGAGCTCCCTTTTACCAATGGGGGATTTGAAGCTCAGGAGAGTAAGTGACTTGTTCAAGGCAACAGGACAGGATCCAGGCAGCATCAGCATCAGACCGGAAGGCTGGTTTCCTAAGCTGCAGGGCAGGGCTTGCAGGCTGCCACAGCTGGGGAAGCCCAGCTCCGGACCGCTTCCCTTCCCAAGTGCACTCGAGCCATTTGGGAGGGTGAAGCATTGGCCTCTCTGGACACCAAGGAGGGGCCAGTGGCCCTGTGCTCAGTCACTGCCCCTTCAGACCCGAGCGGATTATAAGATGGTGCAGAGTGCCAGGAACCAGGTTCGGGGGAAGGCTGGAAGAACAAGTGGCTGGACGATGATGGGGAGGGGAGCCTGGGAGGGAGTTCTAGGCAGTGAGAGCTGGGCCATTTCTGGAGAGGGGCCCCAAGAGGGGGAAGTGCAATGCGGGGCATTCTGCCTCTATGCTCCTCTCTATCCACTCCTCCCCTTCATTTCTTGGTCTCTGCTCGCTCACTCCAGCTCTGTATGAGGAGAAGTAGAAAGATACAGAGTAGAAAGAACAAGAAGTCTCTTGAATCCAGACTCCATCCCATTTCTCTGATGGGGAAAGTGAGGATCATAGAGGCCTTAGAGAGGTCCACAGACCCACAACCAGCAAGTGGTCAGCAGGGATTTGAACCCACATCAGTCTGAAGCATCTGTACCCTTAACCGTTACCATTGGGCTAGGTTCTCTCCCTATTCCCACATTCCCCTTGGGGGCAGGGCTGAGGGCTTGGGGAGGTGTTAGCACCAATGCAGAATGGAAGGGAATATGCATGGGCCTGAGGCTGCCCAGGGCTGATGAAGAGTAGGAAACATGGAAGAGGAGCAGGTGGACTTCTTCGCTGGGAAACTAGAGCAGGCAGAGCTGAGGCAAAAGGCTGGGAGCTTGGGAGCTTCAACTATGGATGCTGGGTTTTAGCAAAAGCGTAGGGAGAAGGGGAGAGTGGGGAATGGCTTTGATATTTCTAGCCAGGCCCCAAAATTGAGTTTGCAGTGTTTTGTTCATTGCAAACAAAACAAACCTGGGACTTTAGTATGCTGCCACCAGGTGGCGGTGTAACCTGACTACTCATAACATTAACTTCCATTAAAATAAAAATTTCACTCATTTTTCAAAAAAGGTAAAAGTCTAAAGAATTAGATTTATACATGATCTCACATAATTTTTAAAAATGAAGATGAACACCTGAATACAAGTTGGTTCTTTTTTCCTTCACCTTTAACTTTTATCTATCTACCTACTCTAAACCTTCTGTCTGACTTGGGTCAACAACTGGAGCCCATCCCTAATGTTTTCATGCCAACTTAACATACTGGAAAGATCAGGGGACATGGAGTCAGCTTCCAACCCTCACCTCAATTAGCCCAACTCTGGAGGTAGCTGCTTACCACCTCGGGTCACCCCACATCTGTACAGCACACTTTCTGTACACCGTGGCTCTCCTCCCACTGGGTTTTAACTTGACTGCGTATCACACCAGAAGGTGGATTCCTCCAGGCAGAGAATGTGGCCCTTCCATCTCTGTACTTGCCCCGGATCTTAACCACAATACCTGGCATATGGATGATGATTAGCGGTTTGCTGAATAAATGAATTCCCATTTCACAGATGAGGAAACTGAGGCTCCAGAGGAAATGATGATGATGATGATACTTATTAGAGATATTTGTTATGCACCTACTATGTGACAGACATGTATTAATTCATTTAGTTCCCACAATAATTCTAGAAGGCAGGTGCTCATATTACACTTACACGTTAGGGAACTGGGGCTTAGAGACATCTGGGATGGGGAACTGAGAGCAGGCACCATCCGTCCATCCAACCATTTATTTAGGAAAAGTTTGCTGCAGCTAGATGCCGGGTGTCTACGGGATCCCTGGTCCATGCTGGGCCCTGTGGCCAGTGAGCACCAGGGAAGCACCACCCCACGTCCCCTCTTCACCCTGGCCAGCCCTTGCATGAGGCTCTTCACCCAACGCCTGGTGGACAACCGGTGACAGTCTACCAAAAATGGCTCCTGCCACCTTGAACTTCATATCCTCACACCCAGTGGCAGTTTGGACGGGAGAGAGGGGAAGGGCTCTTTCTCAGAAGATGGGTAATGTTTCCTCGCACATCTTTCGCCCTGGTTGGGTTGAGACTCCATCCCTGAACCAAGCAGGGAGGTCCGAAGGATGCCATGGGTGGATCGACTCCGCCCCCGGAAGTGGGCAGGTGTTAATGCCAGGCCTGGGTGCGGGTAAGAAGGTGAGAGAGGCGAACCCCCTAAACAAACGGCAGGGTCTGGGTGGAAGAAAGCAGGTAGAGGCCGGCTTGCAGACAGATCCCCACCTCTCAAGGGCGCCGCTGGCCCCTCTGAGTCAGGGAAAGCAGCCTCCCCGCCCCGCTCCTCCTCTTGTTGGCTGTGGGTGCTCGAGCTCAGGTAGGGCCTCGGTGTGCCCGCCTGCACAGGGCTGCGGTGAAGGTCCAGGGGAGGCGAGGCCCAGGAAGGCACCTTGCCCACTAGAGCCTTCCTTGCACGTCATGGTGTTCTGAGAGGGCTGACTCACACTCCCTCTGCGATCCCGTGCGCAAAGCCCCTCGCTCTGACTGCAGGACGAGTCCCTGGGGGGCACTCAGAGGGGGTCTCGGGAGGCTGTGAAATTGGGGGCCAAACACTTCTCCACTTCCTGCCTGTGTGACCCTGCCTCCCTGAACCTCAGTTTCCTCACCCATGAGGACTAGATAACCACCAACACCCCCAGACTGTTGTGGGAGTAAATGAGCAGATGTGGACATGGGGCCTGGCCCGAGGGAGTCTCTCAGAGAGATTTTCTCCGCTTCTGGGAGGACGGGCAGCATAAGGATGTGAAGGGCGCCAGGAGGCTCTATTCACCAGGTCAGACTCCGCCGCTCATTCTTGGGATGACCAGCAGACATTTATGGAGCACCTACTATGTGCCAAGCATGCTACGGAATATGAGGGAGACAGTGGTAAACAAAACAAAGTTCTCTGACTTCATGGAACTGGCATTTGTCAGGAGAGACAGACGAACCACAAAATCAGTTAAAAAATTTAAATATGATAGATAATAATAAATACTGAGAAGGATAAAGCAGAGAAGACAGAGACTATTGGTTAGCTGGTCCGGGAAGGGCCCTTAGAAGGTCACATTTGAGTGAAGATCAGAAGGAGGTAAGGACATGAGTCAGACATTCTAGAAAGAAAAAAAATAGAACTGTCACAGGCAAGAGAAGTCTAAAGAGACGTAATGACTAAATGTAATGTGATATTCTGGATGGGATCCTGGAACAGAAAAAGGACATGGGGGGGGGCACTTGGGTGGCTCAGTTGGTTAAGCATCTGCCTTCAGCTCAGGTCATGATCCCAGGGTCCTGGGATCGAGCCCTGTGTCGGGCTCCCTGCTCAGCGGGGAGTCTGCTTCTCCCTCTGCTTCTCCCCCCCACTCCCAGCTTATGCTCTCTCTCACTCATTCACTCACTCTCTCTCAATAAATAATAAAATCTTGGGGGAAAAAAGGACATTGGGTAAAAACTGAGGAAATCTGAACTTAGTATGGACTTCAGTTGATAATAATGTATCAATATTGGCTCATTATTTATAACAAATGTACCACATTAACGTAAGATGTTAATGATATGGAACCGCATGTCGGGTGTACAAGAACTTCTGTACTGAGTTTTTCTGTACTTCTAAAACTATCCCAAAATAAAATGTTGGTCAAAAGAGGGGGGGGCAGCAAAGCGCAAAGGCCCTGAGGCAGGAGTGTGCCTGCTGGGATTAGCAAGGAGGCATTGCTTAAGGGAGAGTGGGAAGTGAGGAGGTCAGAGAGTTAGGTGGGGGATGAGTTGTGTGCAGGCTGCTGGGACAGTCTAAGGACTCGACCCTTTGCCCCGAGGTGGCTACAGAACCACTGGAGGCCTCTGTCATCTTTGGGCTTGTGTTCTAACAGCATCTTTCTGGCTGCTTTGTGGAGAATGGACCATGTGGGGTGGAAGCTGAAGCAGAAAGACCAGTGAGGAGGTTCCCGCAGAAGTCCGGGTGAGAGAGGATGGTGGTTGAAGCCGAGAGCCCAGCACCTCCTTCCCCAGGCTCTTGCTCTCCATGCCGGGGCTCAGCCAAGGGGAGGGCATAGGACCAAGCTTGGACTCCTTCTCTGGATTGGTCAGCTTTTGCTGTGGTAACAAACAGCCCCCAAATCTCAGGATTTTGTTTGTTCGGATTTTGTTTTGTTTTGTTTTTTAAAGATTTATTTATTTGAGAGAGAGAAAATGAGTGAGCACGAGCAAGAGGAGGGGCAAAGGGAGAGAGAGAGAGAGAGAGAATCTCAAGCAGACACTCTGCTAAGGATGAAGCCTGATGCAGGGCTCGATCCCAGGACCCCAAGATCATGACCTGAGCTGAAATCAAGAGTTGGCCACTTAACCAACCGAGCCATCCAGGCGCCCCCGTTTTTGTTTTGTTTTGCTTTTGGCTGGTGGGCGTGAGGTTTGGCTTTGACCCTGCTCAACTCTCAGCCAGGCACGGCCCCTGTCTGGGAAATACTGTTCTCCCGGCAGAGAGAACGAGAAGCTAACCCGAACCACTCAGGTGCACGTAAAGCTTCCGCTCAGATTGGGCACATGTGATGTCCACTCACATTCCATAAGCCAATTCTGACACCGGGAGGGTGGATGTGAAATCCTCTCAGTGGGGACGGAGTGGATAATTGGGAACAATGATACAAGTCTACCAGTCTCCCGACTCTTGCTCAACAGAGGCTGGGTCATGGACTCATTCACACACACACACACCCCCCACCGGGCAGGGCCCAGGCCCGCTGAGCAGCTTCTGCCTCCGAGAGGCCAAGCTGGCGGATCCTGTCTCTCCCAGCTGGCTTCTCCGCTTCCAGACAACCCTGTATGTGCTCACCTCCCTTTCCACTCAGTTCCCTTTTGGATTTATACTGGCCACAGTCTGTTCCTATGACATGCAGTACAAAACACCTCAGAGGAGAAGAGAACACACAATAACAACAAATTTGGAATGATGCTAGCAGACGTTCCTTTTGGAAACCCGAAGGCCAACAATTTAAATTGGTAAAGATCAGTGGGATAAACGTGGCTGGCAAGGGGAATCGGGACAAAAGCCTGGAGGGAAGCCCAGGCATCACAAGGATGAAGAGAGCTGACGAGGGTCTCCACAAGGAAGGTGGGAAGACAGACCTCCTTCCCTCACATCTCAGTTCGGCCTGCGAAATACCTGAAGTCCTGGCCCCAGCTCCTGGCCCACAGATGCCTCTGAGGCCCCAGGTCCCAGCCAGGACCGAGGCTTCCTCTTGTTACACTCGGGTTCCCTGTCTCTCAACCTTTGCGGCACCTTGGAAATCTCTGGGGAGTTCAACCACAGCCACCACCATCCCAAAGTTGTTGCTCCCCAGCCCAGCCCTGTTAAGTCAGGCTCCTCGGAGCCAGCCCCGGAGATGGGCATTGTTAAGAGCTCCCAGGTGACTGTAACGAACAACCAGGGTTGAGACCTGAGGCCTACTTCTCCCAAGCTCCACAGCGTGGGGAGGGATGCCAGCCCTGGGATTTCAGATCCACTGCTATTTCAGCAGAAAACAAAAAAATCTGGATAGTATGAAACCTCCCAATTTTTAAATGTTAGCTCAACCTTCGTCACTTCTATGCAGGACAAACGAAAGATGTCTGCAGGCCACTAAATGGGAACCTCTGGACCATAAAGTCTCTAAGTTTAACATCTCTGACCACTCCCATCTGCTCCGGAGGCCCCGGAGCCTGAGAACAGCAGCACTGAACGGGACGTGGGTCTGTGCCTGGGTTGGGCGTCAGGGCACAAGCTCTGGCAGCAGGTGAACTACAGAGGTGACAGAGCCCTCACACGTCATCATCCCTGAGCACGTGGCCTACTGGGTTCCACCCTCCCCCCCACACTCAGGTAGACTCAGGTTGGGCAGAACCAACCAGGAGGAGAGGGGGCAAGTCACAGTTGGGGGTTCTCTTGACCCTAAGCTGCTCACCCCAAGATCCCCTTTGGGTCGTTGTTGGCTTTTTTTTTTTGAGTTGTTTTTTGGCTTTTAATTACATTTAAAATGTATTTTTAAAATAAGTATTGCTTTTTATTATAAAAGTAATAGTAAATTTATTATAGAAAATTTGGAATATAAAGTATAAAGAAAAAAATGAAAATCACCTATAATCTTATCTACCTCTTGCGTTCTGGATACGGAATAATTTCAGGATGTTCTGAAAGCAAGTCCCTATGTCAGTGCGCTGAGGAGGGTCCCCTCTCAGGGGCACAGAGTTCCATTTCTCGAAAACACCTTCAAAAGGCTTGTCCATCAGACCTTTGATACTTGTCAGAGACAGATTCTGAGAACCTACCTCATTTTTTGGATCAACACTTCTTCTTCCTAATACATAATAACAAAGATTACAATTAGGAAGAAATCTTCAGAGAAGAACCTCTGTTGTCCAGGGGTGTGGCCACGGGAGGCGAGAAAAGACCCCTGGCTAAGGCCACAGGTGCCCTCTGGTGACAGCTGGAGGAGATGGCTTCAGGCAGGGTTGGACCCCAGGGCCTTGGTTCCCAGAGTGGGGTCCCGGGACCCAGCCTCACTTGGGAACTTGTAAGAAACACATTTTCCCAGGCGCCATCCTAGACTTTCTGAATCAGAACCAGTGGGGGTGGGACCTGGAAATTTGGGCTTTAACAAGCCATTCCAGTGGTTCTGATAAACCCCTAAGTTTGAGAACCACTGTTCTAGGTAAGTATGGGCCTGGTCTCGGATAGCGCGTCACAACAGCAAAGGCTTCCGAGGACAAGAGGGAGGCCAGATGCCTCTCATCCAGGTCACTGGCATGCAGTCTGGCCTCCCTCTCGACCCTAAGGCACCTGGCGCTGCAGAGCTAGGGAAGAGGGGTAGGCTGGGCCGTCTCCAGAGTAAACAGACCCGTCAAGCTTCTCTGGTGGGGCTTAAAAGGCCACAGCACATTGTGTGAAGCTAAGCCTGGGATTCTTAGGACAGAGGTCAGAGGCACACTGGCAGGGTGATTCCAGAACCCTGTGAAGCCCATCCTGGGGGATGTCAGATTTGAACCTCGGGCAAAGGCAGAGCAGTGAAAAGCAAGCATTGAGACAGGAATAAAGCAGGAACAGAGTAAGCCCAAGGAAGGAGGGAGGCAAGAAGAGAAGTGAGGCGTCCATATTCAGACGGAAGGAGATCTTCAAGACATTCATTTAACCTTCCTGGAGGAAATGCTTTATAATTCGATTACTGTCAAAATGAAAAATCCCCACACTGACTCAAGATGCAGTGGGGCCAGCACTTGGGGAAATCGGGTCTAAGGCTCCAACTGGGGGATGGATGGATGGATGGATGGATGGATGGATGGATGGATGGGCCCAGCAGGTTCCCTGTGGCGAGGTTTCCCTGACAGAGAAGTGAGTGTTCTCCGTGCATCCAGCTGTTTAGGAAATCTTTGCACCTGGCTAAGTCAAGCAGGCATTTGTAGAGAAAATCTGACAAGAAAACAAAGTTTTGGCAGAAACCAGAGACAGGCAGATGGAAGATGTCATGGTAAATATGCCACTTCAAATTTCCCCATCTCCTTCTAGAAACAGTTCTGTGCATACTGTCATTCTGACAGTACTGTTGCAGAGGGGCTCTGGTAAGACACGGTAGTTCAGATGACATGTCTAACCTATTAACCTTATTCACTCAGTAAACGTTTCCTGAGCACCTACTCTGTACCGGTCACTGTCCTGGGTTCCAGGGTTCTAGCAGTAAATAAACAGACATCCCTGCCCTCATAGAGCTTGCACTCCGACGGGGAGGGGGATAATAAAATAAGCAAAATGTATAAAGCTTAGGGTTCTTCATCTCCAGCTCGCCCCTCATCTACCACACTCTTAACGCTGAATTTTCAAGGCCTGAGCATTGGCTCTGATCTAGAAGAGAGAGTGACAGTGTTTAATCTTCAGCTTAGGAAAGTCGGCTCAGGATGAGGTTTCCAAACAATTAACACTGCAAAGCAACAGAACCATCTGGGGATCTTGTTAAAATGCAGATTTAGATGGGGGGCTGCTAGGGAGAGTTCTCAGGGGAGTCGGGCTGTGGGGGAGGGAGCTAGTCCCAGGAACAGGAATTCAGCCAGGTCCCTGCCCCACCATGACTCCTTGCTACAGTTCTGGACTTGCATCTGGGAGGCCCTGGATAGTTTGCAGAACACTCTTGTGTCAGCTCACCCAATTCCCATAGCAACTCCTTCCAGGAGGCAGGGCGGCAAGGAACAGCACTCCTTAAAGGTGAGGAAACCACACCCACCCCAGAGAGGTGAAGGGAGGTTACAGAGCTGGTGGCTGCAAAGCTGGGAGCAGACTCCCATCCGTGTCTAGAGGCCTTGCCCCAGCTCCCAGGCTTCGCATGGCCGGGAGCAGACCAGAGCCCTTAGAGCAGGGTGCCCGTGGGCACGGGCCGCGGGCCTGTGAGGAAGCCCGCTCAGCGGGGTAGGCCCTGAGAGAGACAAGACCGGGCACTTACCCGGCTGGGTCTGGCTGCCACAACCGAGCCCACCTGACAACACTTTACTAGATGGGCTTCACTGAATTGGCTTCTGGGTAGGGCTTCCAGTCTCCCTCTTTGGCTCCCTCTAGTGTGATGTGAATTTTGCAAGAAGCATCTGATAGGAGCCTTGACAACGGTTCAGCCCTCTGGGGTGGCCGGCATTGCCCCCTGAATAGAGCCAGGTGAGCACGGCGAGCTGCGATGGTAGGAAAAAGGACTATTCCCTTACTTCAGGCCCAGAGCCATGAGGAATTGTTCATTCTCACTTTATAGGAAAGATTATCACAGAGAATGGACACATGACAGCTATTTCCTTGTCAAGCTGGGGGATGTCAATAAAGAGGTTATTCAGCCAGTGAAAACACACCCAGCCCGCCCCTTCTGTAAATATTTAACCACACAGAATGGCAAACACGGCTTTATGGCAGGTCATAAATTATAGTGTACTAAGAAGTGGAACCCCTTCGTCATGGGCCCAAAACAACAAAGACAATAACTGGAGATTTTCTTGGGGGAAAAGAACATGCCAGTGAGAATCCTGTAGGCAGACACATTCCTCTGGGGAAGGGAAGGCAAAAGCCAAGCCAAGGTGCTTCCCCTGGTTGGCTTGGGGGGGGGCGCTCTGCTCATGGTATTAAGTCTGCAAGAGCCGAAGTGTCTGAGACCTGGGAAGGCTATCCAGCAACAGGGACAGAGGGTGAGGTGCCAAGAGCAGAATTTTCCAGAACCGGAGCCAAGATCAATTGTAACAATGGCCAAGAGAGGAAAGCAGGGACCAAGAGAGGCAGCTGGCTTCTCAGAAGATGAAAACAGGCAAAGTCTCTAGAAACACAGGAGGACTTAGAAGTGGCTATCTTGGAGGTCAGTTCAGGATCCAGAGCAGATAGGAAACCTAACAGGCTACTGGTCACAATGTGGCCCCCAAAGATTCTGGAAAATGGGAAGGAAATTTGCTCTCAAAGGATTTTCTTGCCAACTACCTTCCAACCCCACCCCTAACTTGCTTTTTCAGGGAAGGAGGGTTGTACCAGAAAACAAGTCAGCCACGGTTCTAACCATATGTGAGGGAGAAAGAAAGTGGGGGGGCGGCGGGGTAGGGAGAGAAAGATAGGAGGAGGGAGGGGAGGGGAGGGAAGCATGACGGAGAGAGAATGAGAATGCATATGTCTTAAGTTGGACTAGAACTAAAACCAACTTGAGACCCTGCATGGATTCATCCCAAACCCCGTTTCTGCCCCCACACGGGGCACTGCCCTGAGAGGGTGCCGAGATGAGGAGAGAGCAAGAGCGACCATCAAGGGCCCGTTCAGAACAATCTACCTTGTTGTCCCTCCTGCAAAGTTTAAAAAGGCAGAAAACTAGTTTTATCTGTAAGAAAATGTTTATTCTTTTGAACCCCACAGGGAAAAAAAAAAAAAAGAATGCAGCCAAGACCATGTGTTTAACGAAATAGTGTCCCAAAAGGCAGCAAAATGGGGGAAACCTCAACACAAAGTCAGGGACAATTTTCCATGTTTTTGCACAAAGATGAAAAAAACCTATGACAATTCTTAGTAACACTTCCATGGCGACAATTACACAAGATGATTCAAAAATGCAAAATGGCAGCAACATGCACACCTGGCTAAAGCTAGAAGTTTTTTTAACCCCAAAATAAGATCTGTGATTAAAAGGATGATTCTTTTTAATACTTCTATTTTGCTGACTTGCTTGTCCTACTTAATCTGCTTTAAATATGACGCACATGCCAATTAACAGGAAATTTGAGAAGAACTATGTCCTTCCAGAATCCATGGCAAGGAAGCAAAACCAATCTATTCGGTTTCTTAATTTTCCTAGTTTCCCAATACAATTTTTGCTTTGCCTCTCCCTCTCCCAGCCCCTCCCCCCACCCCCACCCTGAATCTTAAACACTTCCAAAAGTTGCCAAACACTTTTCTACAAGTGTCTAATATACACTTGAAACTGAAATCTTTGTGCAGAGTTTTGAGTTTAAGACTCTTAAAAAAAAAAACAAACCCCTCCTTGGCACAAGAGCTGAGGAATAGTCAAGTTTCTTTTAAATCATCAAACACAAGATGATGAAGAGAGGAAAGCACAGTTAAATGAAATGAAAAAAAAAAAAACCAACCCAAACTTAGAATGGCAGCCTTTTATTAGCTGTCATCGCAGTCTCTGGCACACAAACACTGGCCAGCTCCCCGCCCCAAGGTGCTTGCCTCGAGACGAGTCCAGAACACCCTGGTGCTTTCTCTGAAAGGACACGGGCCGGAGCCACGGTGGCCACGAAGAGCCCGGCTACCCACCAGTTTACAGCAGGGTCCGCAGTGAGCTCGACACAGATAGAAGACACATGATGGCAAAGGGGGAAAACAGTTTAAAATCATCAAGTTTCCTCTTGAAATGTCTTTTCCCAAGGTACTGCTACCAATTTTCTAGGACTGAACACCCGAGGGGAATAGGAATGTTTCAGACACAACCCCAGTGCCGCTCTCATAGCTAGTCTCATCACCTCGCTCCCCTCGCCTTAAATGACACTCCCGGAATTTTTTGGTCCTTGGAGGGGTAATCAAGTTTTGTTTTCTGTAATATCAAGAATCATCTTCTGTAATGCAGCTCTAAAATCAAAGCCGTGTGAGGTTATTAACCCTTCCACTCTAGAAACACAACGCTGTCATTAGCATCCCGTGTGAATCCAATGTGCAGGTTTTGCTGGCTTATTTAAGAACAAAACCAAAAGAAAGGATTGAGAAGCAAAAACCCTGCTTTTTTTTTTTTTTCTTCAAGAGGAAACTGTAAGAATACATAAAAGGCAAAATTGGCTACTTGAAATCCAAGAGTGGTTTTAATGTATTGGCCGAGAAAAATAAACTGCAAAGTTCTGTGAGGTCTTCTAAAAATTTACAAGAAAAACTGATGGGCAGTTCTAATCAGACTTGGATGTTATCTTCCCCCCCCCTTTTAAAAACGACAACATATACAGTCCCACAAAATACAATATAAACTTTTTTTTTTTTTTTTTTTTTATCTTGACTGCCAGAGACGCTCCTTTGTGGTGCCTTCTGGTAACCAAATGGTTGGGCAAAACCCACAGCTGGTCTTCATTTCTTCAGAGGCTGGTAAACAGAGGCATTGGGATCAAGTCCAGAGGGGCTGGTCTCCACAAATTTGGAAGAGTAGTGGGGGGAAACGGGGCTCAGGGGGCTGGTGGCGGCACTGTACGTTATGCTGGGCATGACGGCCATGACTTCAGCTATCTTCTGTTTAAGGTCCTTGATTTCCTGGTCTTTCTGAAGAATTTGTCCTGGAAGATCAAAGACCCACCATTAGTGAGAAGGGAGGGCTCCTCTAACACAATGCCCTTGTCGCAGGCCAATCCCAAGTGCATTCTGCTCCAGCTCTGAAGCGGTCTGTAAGGGTAGGAACTTTTCCTGTTAAGGGCCAAATAGTAAATATTTCAGGCATTATGAGCCACAGACTTTGTTGTTTTCTTTTTTTTTTTTCCTTTTTTTAACATGGAGAAATATAAAAACCATTCTTAGCCCAAGGGTGGTGCAAGAACAGGCATCAGGCCACATTTGGCATGTGGGCCACGGTTTTACAGGTTTTTGAAAAGGGATTCTGTTAATGCAGGTGTGACAAGCAAAGAGGTCACTTCCAGAAGCCACGTTCTAAGCACAGAAGCGGCCTACGGCAGTCTGAGAGGGTGCAAATTTTGCACCCTCTTGAGCTGGACTATTTTTCTGGGAGGCTGGATATCTGAGTGTCAGCCCAAGGCACAAAGAACAACTGAGTCCACAGAGTCAGTCTCGGCACCCTCAGGCTCCAGGTTCTCTGACAGAAGATACACAAAGCTCTGCAGCGGCTGCACTGGGGGCTCCCACATGACTCAGCGTGCTCACCCCTGCCTCTTGGCATCGTGCCTTTCAGCCTGTGGGCCTGCTCTGTGCCTGGTTGGACGTTTGCACAACATTGCAGCACACCCTCCCTCACTATGCTTATTAGTTTCTAGATCCAACCAACTCTTGCCTGCCTTGGGTCACTTCCGTTTCCATGCCTCTCCTGCTCTCTCTGTGTTTACTCTTGAAGTTTCCACTTCCTCACAAGGCTTTCCCTGACCCTTCTAAATCAGACCTGACCCTGCCCCCCAATTCCTAGATTTTCAACACACCCTACACCTGCCTTTTTGTCACTTTCTTCTAGTAAGGATAATAATTACAGTAGCTAACACACACGTGCCAGGTACTGTTCTAAGTGCTTACATAGACTTATTTATCACAATGACCCTATGACGTGGGAATTATCATCATCATCATCATCCATTTTATGGATGAGGAAACTGAGGCAGAGACCGGCTGAATGACAGAGCCAGGACCCGACTCTACGCGGTCTGGCTCCAGAGTCCGCACTCCTGTGCACGGCCTTCTTCCATCTCTTGTAACTATTCATCTGGTGATGACTAGTATCCATCACCTCTCCGGTGGCCTGTGAGCTCCGTGAGGGCAGAAACTGCGTTTACATCTTTATTCACCGCTAGATCCCTCGTGCCCAGCCCAGCAGAAAGCTGAGGCTCTGCAAGTTCTGTATCTTGCCCGAAGTCATTCAGTTATTCAGAGGTAGGGCAAGATTTAACCAGCACCAGTGTTCCAAAGTCTGTGTAATTTCCGTCATGTGCTGAAGTTCCCTGGTCTACTCGGGGAAGCGCACTAGGAGTAGCCCCTCAGAAATTTAAATGCTTACAGAAAAAAAAAAAGAGGCTGCATTTGAGTTGCACTCATTTTGAGTCCTACAGAAGACGGAAATGTATCTGAAATGTTAAGAGAGCACGGTGGCACGTTTTTAAAAAGGATGGAGGAGAGATGAAAGTCATTTTGGAACTGGGATGAAGCAAATGATATCGAAAGTAGGAAGCAGAAAAACAACAAGGGCTTTGATTTGAATTACAAAGTTGGATCCTTACTAGAATATTCTGAGCTTGACAGTGGAGGGAAGTAGTGGGGAAGGCAGCAGAGCCGTAGAAAGGAACTGCTCCCTCTGACTCCCTTCGTGTCCCCTCGGCTCCAAGGAAGCACCAAATAGCCTCCTCCCCTTTGAACAAAAGAAGCCTCAGACGAATAAAGAACCTAACAGCATCTGACAGATGAGCCACCGTATCTTTTTTTTCCAGGCAGATTTAAGTTTGATTTTTTAAAAATCAGCAACATGCAAACATTCCCGGAGCTTTGGAAAAGGCAGGTCTCTTTGCTTTTTTGTCGTTTTACAGGAGCTCCTGGGCTGACACGGAAGCACAGTCTGTGCTGCTGAGAGCCAGACTCCCCTTGGCTACTCTGAGACCAGGTGCTGCTTCACCCCGGGGGCTAGCTCCTCCAAGTGGACAAATCCAAGTCAATGAACGAGTCAGAGAGGGGTGGCCACTTCTCAGCGAGCAGAGCCAGGAGGGCAAAAAAGCCAGTACATGGTCAGAAGTTCAGCTTGAAAGCAGAATTCCCAGAAACCTTCTTTTTAAATGCTTTCCCGAGTCCAGCGTAATACGCCTGACCCTCAGCCTGCTTCTCTTCTCGCTCTACCACCTGCGCCGTCCCAAGCCACTCCTATGGCTCTGTTGGCTTCTTACAACTTCTATATTCCTTCCTCACTCCCGGGGTGTGGGCCTCTCTCTGGGGTTTAGACCCCAAATTCCCACTGACTGATGACAATCTTCCACCTGGCTGTCAGGAAGCCACCCCAAATCAGAACGTCTCCAACCAAACTCATTCTCTCTTCTCCTCCTTCGAATCTGTTCTGCTCTTTTTCCTTTGTTCCCTGGAACTTTATCCTCCCACGCCCCTTGGGCGCCTCCAGTTTCCCTCACTCCCTGCCTGGACCATGCCCCCTTCCCCCCACACCTCACCTCTTAGACAAAGACAGCGACAGCTTCCTCACAGGCCCCTCTGTCTCCACCCAATCTCAACTTTCAAATCCATCTTTCACACTGTTATTCCAAAACGATGGCCAGAACACGTCACCTCCTTCCTTCTGAAAATCCAGGGAATACATTCTCTAGTATGCCTTCATTTATGGTCCTCCTAATCTCCCACATCCTCCAGCTGGAGGCCACGGGACTGCTCACCTGGACACTCCCAGCACTTCTTGCCTTGGCTTACACACTTCCCTCAGGTAACGACGTTTTCCCTGCCATTCTATGTTCTCCAAATTCATCCTTCAAAGCCCACTCCAAGTCACCTCCCTCAGGAAGCCACCCTTGATCTCTGCTCTGGCCCTTCAAGCCCTCTACCTCTACCTAATGGAAGCAGGCCTTTCGGCTTGGCTTGCCCAAGTGCAGTAATTCTCACAGAGTCCGCAGGGTCCAAAACATCTTCATGATAATACTAACATATCATATGCCTTCTTCACACTCATTCCCTCCTGGGGGTAAGTGGAGTCTTCCAAAAAAACACGCGAGTAAAATTACAACAGGTGAAATGTAGAAACCGAGATGAGAATTGAAGTATCTTCTATTGAGCCAGAAATTAAAGAGAGGTGCTCAATGTAAAGCAATGCCATTTTTCTCATTAATTTTTTTTTTTGGTTTTGGAAAATACAGTTAATTTTTCATAAAAATACGTAAACAGGTTATATGTTTATTATGTTATTTTAAAAATGAATTAATACATGTTTCAAAGTTTTTAATTTCTAATAGGTAAATATTGCTAGATATAACCCACTTGGAAAAAATCTCCTCGGGGTACTTGGTAATTTTAAGAGTGTAAAGAGGTCTCTAAGACCAAAAAGTCTGAGCACCACTGCCCTGGCAGATGCCCCACTAGACTGTGTCTTGTTCATCTTTGTCTCCTTTTTAGCATCTAGCACAGTGCTTCAAATGCTCTTTGAGTATCTGTTGAAATATTCTTCTCCTTCTACTAAGTCCAAGTGTTTGAAAATTTTTCTCAGTATTCTATTTCTGGCTAATCAATTTCTTGGACAAAATCCAAATTGCTTTTCATCAGGCTATGTCATGCCTCTGTTCAGAAACCTTCCAAAGCCTTCTGTGTCACTCAGAGTAAAGTCCAAAGTTCCTTCCACGGGCTACAAGGTGGTTCCTGCCAGTCTTGACTTGTTGACTCCAACAACCCTGACCATCCCTCAGGCTGCAGCCCCACTGGCTGCCATACATGCTCCTTCCCCCTGAAATGCAAACCCCCCCACCCCAGAATGACACGGCTCACTCACTCTTTTACTTTCAGCCTCTGCTCAAATGCTCCCAATCTTCCACAACCACCATGTGGGACCCAAGGCCCCACGGGGACACACTCACGCATCCTGCCTGACACCGCTTCACTTCTATCCCTGCACCCCTCAGCATGTGCTCTGCTCTGTGCTTGCTTGTGACTGCCTGTCCCCCTGGGGAGCCTCACGGTGCCTGGCACACAGTAGGCCTCAGGAAATCCCTGCTGAGTGAACAGCCTGCTCCCCAGAGGCTGCTCCCACCGCTCCCTCGTTTGTAACCATGCAAAGCCGGCTGTGGCTCGGAACACATCAGGCCCTCCTAGCTTCCCTGACCTGGCCCAAGCGGTTTCTTTTGTCTCGATGCCTCTCTGCCCCCCACCCCCCTACACTGCTTCTTCACTGGGTTAACCCCTGCTCGTCATTCAAAACCCAGCTCAGACATCAGTTCCCCTGGGAACAGCCCTGTTGAACTCCCACACGGGCCTGGTCCCCTGCCTCTCCCTCTGTTCCCACAACCTGTACATACCGTGGCACCAACACTTTTTTGGTGGCTCTGCAGTTCTCTATTTCTTCAACAACACTGTGAGCTCCTTGAGCATAGAAACTCGTACTCTTCTCTGGATGCCCTGCACTTGACATATTCTCACCTCAAAATATGTCCGCAGAATGAATTAATGTGATGATTCCTAAATGCTGGGCATTTCTCAAACCACTTGAAAAGAAAACTGAATGCCTTTGGTTCTGAGCTCTAGGGGACCTCTGCTTTCTGCGTCCCTGTGCATTCTCAGCCGTACCACTTCATCTGGGGCCCGCTGCTCTCCTACCTTGGGCGATCTCGAGCTGTCGCTTTGCATCCCCCAGTGCAGAAAACAGGTCCAGCTTGATTCTCGTCTCTGCACTCAGACTGTTCTCCAGGTGCTGTGTTTTATCTTGCATGGCCGAGAGGGCTGACATTAACACCTCAGTGTCCTTCTCATTTTCCTTATACTTCCGAAGCTCCTATCAACATCATCAAAGCAGCAAGATGTTACAAGATAGTTTTGGCATCGATGTCTACAAATTAGCCTGAAATCACAAATAAAATCCTGCTATTACTGACCTGGCCCCTAGAATACAGAATCCTGGTGTTTCATGGGTTAAGACCTCACCTCTTAGAGGGAGTACAAGATGTATTTATATGATGATATGACATACGAAAATATTTTGGTAGATAAATTTGACTGTGTTGGGCTGTTTCTAGTAACAATAGACTCTGTCTCCAAATGAAACAAGCCAAATTCAGAAGAACCACAAAGAACTTTTTCCTTGCTGCCAGTTGCAAATGTTGTTGCAATGCTGTAATCAAATTTGCCAAAACTCTACTCTCAACTTCCACTAAAAATATAGAAGTGTTCATTATTTTTTTTTTTTTTTTTTTAAAGATTTTATTTATTTATTTGACAGAGATAGAGACAGCCAGCGAGAGAGGGAACACAAGCAGGGGGAGTGGGAGAGGAAGAAGCAGGCTCATAGCAGAGAAGCCTGATGTGGGACTCGATCCCAGAACGCCGGGATCACGCCCTGAGCTGAAGGCAGACGCTTAACCGCTGTGCCACCCAGGCGCCCCAGAAGTGTTCATTATTTTGACAGGACATACTGCAGAATAAGCCCACTTAAAACATCTGGTAATGTAGCCTATATATATATATATATATATATATAAATAAAATAAATTAACATATTTAGTATATATTATATATTTATGTAATATATAGCAATATATTATATATGATATATTTACTTAACATATTAATATATAATATATATTTAATATAGAATACAATATGTATTATTTATACATGTGTGTGCATGTGTGTATATGTGTGTATACACACACATACAGGTATTTTAATTTTATTCATTTTAAGAGAGAAATCCAAACATATTACAGAAATTTAGAAATATGTTAAAGTTCAAGGAAGAAAATGAAAATCACTTAATATCCCAACACTGAAAAACTTTATATACTTCCCTTTAGTATTTTATAAGCATATGTGTATCTTTTAGCATAAATGAAATCATACTATATGTAGTTTTGTATACAGTTTTTAAAAAACTTATATAATCTCAAATATTCTTTGGAAATGTAATTTTTAATGGCTGTATAATATTCCTACTTATATGTACCATAATTTATGAAACAAATCTCCCTTTGTTAAGATTTTTTCATTTATATACCACTATGATGAACATCTTCATATATCAATCATTGATGAGATTTTTAAATATTTATCTTGAGCAGAAGTTGTAAAATGGGAAATAGTTAAAAAGTATATGAACTTTTCCAGAAAGTTATACCTCCACCAGCAATTATGAGGCCTGTTTCATTCATCCTCACCCAGGCTGATATTATTATTTAAAAATTCTTTGCTAATTTCACAAGAGATAAGGTAAACAAAAGCAAAAATAAGCTACTGGAACTACACCAAAATAAAAAACTTTTGCTAAACAGAAAGGCAACCTACTGAATGGAAGAAGATAACTGCAAATGATATAAGTCTATAAAGGGCTAATATCCAAAATATATAAAGAACTTAAACGACCCAACACCAGAAACCAAATAATCTGATTAAAAATGGGCAGAGGATCTGAACAGACATTTTCCCAAAGAAGACATAAGATGGCCAACACATGAAAAGATGTTCAATAACACTAATCATCAGAAAAATGCAAATCAAAACAACAAAATCATCTCACATCTGTTAGAATAGCTATTATTAAAAAGGCAAATAACAAGTGTTGGCGAGGATGTGGAGAAAAGGGAACCCTTGTGCACTACTGGTGGAATGCAAACTTTCTACTTTTCTATCAAAAGTAGAAATACCATATGATCCAGTAATTCCACTATTGAGTATTTCCAAAGAGAACAAAAACACTAATTCTAAGAGAGATATGCACCCCTGTGTTTATTGTAGCATTATTTACAATAACCAATAACTGGAAGCAACCTACGTGTCCACTGAGAGATGAATGGATAAAGAGGATGTACACGTACACACACACACACACACACACACAAACACACACACACGGAAGAATATTACTCAGCCATAAAAAAGAATAAGATCTTGCCATTTGTGACAATATGGATGGACCTAGAAGACACTATGCTAAGTGAAATAAGCCCAACAGAGAAAAAAAAATACATGATTTCACTGATATGAGGAATCTACAAAACAAAACAAATGAACAAACAAACAAAAGCAAAAACAGACCCACAGATACAGAGAATTGGTGTGGGCAAAATGGATGAGGGGGAGTGGGAGGTACAGGCTTCCAGTTACAGAATAAATAAGGGGATAAAAGGTGCAGAACAGGGCAGAGTCAATGGCACTGTAACATCACAGTGTTGCATGGTGACAGATGGTAGCTAGTAGCTACATTTGCATGGAGCACAGCATGACATACAGAGTTGTGGAATTACTATGTTGTACACTTGCAACTAATGTAACATTGTGTGCCAAATGTACTGCAATTAAAAAAAAGAAACAAATTTCACAGGAGATAAATTATATCTAGTTTTAATCTACAGGTCTTTGGTGATTGATGAGGATATATTCTTATAAGCCATTTATTTGTGTTCTGTGAATCATTTGTTCATATCTTTCACCTATTTTTCCAAATATCTGAGCTTTACTTAACAAATTTTATGAGCTACCTACATATCAAGAATATTAACTCCTTATATTTGTTGTAATATCTGTACTCTATGCAACTGATTTTTTTTCTTTGTGATTTCTTCCATTATTTTTATTTAGAAAGTCTTTCCTGGTTTCAAGATCAAATTCTAGTTTAAAACCAAATGCTTTCTGCCTATATTCAACTCCATCTGAAATTTCTTTTTGTCACGGAATGAGATGAGCTGCTGCTTTTTTTTTTTTTTTTTTAAGATTTATTTATTTACTTGAGAGAGAGAAAGAGCGAGAGAGCATAAACAGGAGGGAAAGGGAGAAGCAGGCTCCCTGCTGAGCAGAGGACCAACGTGGGGCTCAATCCCAGGACCCTGGGATCATGACCTGAGCTGAAGGCAGATGTTTAACCAACTGAGTCACACAGGCGCCCCAAGAAATGAGCTTCTAATTTTATTTTTTTTCTAGTTATCTAACTTTACCAAAGCCTTTTTCTGACCAGTCCTCACTGTTCCCATCCATTTCTGCTGCTACTGTTGCTGCACACTTTAGGCTCTGTCTCTAGGGCGTCTATCCTACTCCACCGACTTGGCCATAATTTCCTACCGGTTCCATATGATTCAAATTACTTTAACTTCCCAATATGCGACATTATTTTTATTTTATTTTTTAAAGATTTTATTTATTTATTCGACAGAGACAGAGACAACCAGCGAGAGAGGGAACACAAGCAGGGGGAGTGGGAGAGGAAGAAGCAGGCTCATAGCGGAGGAGCCTGATGTGGGGCTCGATCCCATAACGCCGGGATCACGCCCTAAGCCGAAGGCAGACGCTTAACCGCTGTGCCACCCAGGCGCCCCTACAACATTATTTTTAAATGTCTCTTTGGAGAACCAATGCCAAATACCTGGCTAAGGTACACACTGCCCAGAAAACTGGTTGTGTCCACAGCACTGGCAGCTTTCCCCATCATACACTGCTCAGAACTGCAATCTACAAGGCTGAGAGCCATTCAGAACAGTCAATTCCCTGGCAATAGACAGAGGGTTAGGGTGAAGAAGAGGTGCAAAAGCTCCAAAGCACACTAATCTAGCCTATACCCTAAAAAAGCGAAATGAATCTATAGTAGGTCAAATTCTGGTATAAACCGTGTCAAAATACTGTCAACATTTCTGATTGTATTAGAATCTGACTAATTAAATATGACTTGAATGAGCTGGACAAGGCTAGAGCTTTTATTGTCGTACAGAGATTTTCAGATGCAGTGGCATTTGGCCTATCATCTAAAGGCACCATCTCGAGGCACCTGGGTGGCTCAGTCCAGTAAGCATCTGCCTTCGGCTCAGGTCATGATCTTGGAGTCCTGGGATTGAGCCCTGTGTCGGGCTCCCTGCTCAAGGGGGGTCTGCTTCTCCCCCTCCCTCTGTGCACTCAGGCTCTCTCTCTCGCGTAAATAAAATAAAATCTTCAAAAAACAAAAAGGCACCATCTCCACTTTGCAATGCTGAGCACACAGCTAACACGGAAGAAGAAGCCAAGCAGGAGAAAGTCTTCTGTGCTCCCCATACCTGAACTTTCAGCTCTAGTTCTCTGATCTGGTCTTCTTTCACCTTCATGTCCATCGTGAGCTTCTTGCCCTCTGCTTCTAATTCTCTGATCCGATTCCGTAAGGTTTCGGTGCACTCCCCCCTTTTGAAAAAGATGAGAAGGAAAGAAAGGGATTTAAAAGACTAGAGGTTCACTTATGCTGCAAGATTGATATTTCTCTCATACTCCAGAGTCTGTCAGGTTCCAGTTTTTGGCTCAGTCTGCTCATTCTCTGTTCTTTGATAATTTCAATAATGATCTAAAATAATTAATTGGGTATCTAATATGAACCAGACACCAAGAGAGGTACTTTACCCATTCTGCTTTCTTTGCAAGGGTGGGATATACTATCCCACTTTCCAGATAAGAAAACCAAGACTACACAGATATAATTACCAGTCCACCCTCACCTAGCTGGTAGGTCACAGAACTCCAGGGATAAGAACTGAGGTGTTCCAGCTTCCCAGTGCAGCAAGCTTCCCCCCAGGCTGTGTGACCTGAGACAGCGCCTGTGAGCTGAGCGAGAGAGAACTGGACGTGTACTATCTCCAGCAGGGGGCAGTGAGCTAAAACAATGTTCACTTTGGAGGGTCTCTGCCTTGGAAAGTTCACCTTTCTTGAGTCATGAAGTCTCCAGAGCATTAGGTTGCTTCTCAGGACCGTTAAGAAGAACAAACTAAAAAAGATGATGGGAACTGCCAGTCCAAAGCTGACGAACCGTTTAGGTTTCAGAAACAGCTGGATGGAGAAAGTAGGTGTCCTCTGCCTACCAAAAAGGAAGTCCAGTGAGAGACTGACACCTCGAGATTTACTTGAGAATAAAAACAGCCTCTACCTAAGTGATGGCAAACGAGGACCACCTAAGGATAAGACCAAAACAAATAAGCTTGACTGGAAGCAAGAGGGAATCAGGCAAGAGACTGAAACTGCTGTACTGATTCTCAGGCATAAGATACCAAACAGTATGGTTAAGGAACTGTCATAGCCTCCTCAGCGGACGTTTTTTTCAGGGTAGGAGCTGCTGGCTGAATTAAGGACAGCACAAGCCACAATGATGACTGCTCAAAAAAATCTCCTGCAAGCCTAAGAGCTTCAGAGACGTGTGATTTTTACAGAGGTCCATGCTTACAAAGCTTTAAACGGATGAACACACAAAACCCCCACATCCTAGGCAGGCTAGTGAAGTGTCTTGTGAGTCTGTCTAGATGCTGATGGGCCAAGTGAGCTCAGCCATCTGCACTAGAGAGTCGGCCGGGGGAGGCAGGAGCACAGAGGAGGGAAGAGTTCTCTCTGGCAATTATTTCCTTAAACGTGAAATGATGATCCATCAGTTCTTCTACAAAAGCCAGAACCCAAAAGAAGGCTTTTAACATGCCACATACAAAACAGAAAAACTTAAGGAAGAATTACAGTAGAATTATATTGATAAAAATTACGATAAAAATGTAAAATGAAATCAATAATCATGTACCCTCACTCTGCAATTGTAAACCCATCACTGACTCCCACCACACAGATGGACTTCGCTAGTCAAAAACAAACAACAAAGAAAAGAAAGAGCCCCAAAGTGAAGTAGAGGCGCCCCCGCCGCCCACCAAAAGGCTCTTGAGGATCTTCCCTCCTTGCTGGAATTCAGTCTCTGGAATACTTGTATACTTTTCAATGGTGTAGAAGTAGTCCCCAGTTCTCAACACTCCACAAATTCAACGATATCTAATAGCGACTTATGTTTTTTTGTTTTTTTTTCATCTTTTCCAGCTCATGTGACAGTTTGCTGATATCCAACAAAGACTGGAGCAGTCAGTACAAAGGACCTGGGCGACCAAGATTTTCTTTTCTTCTATTTTAAGATAAAAACTTCAGAAACACATACACCTGAGAGTAGAGAGTAATGGCAGTTCTATAAAGGAAATAAAATTCGAGACTGGACTCTCTCCAAGTGTTTAGTAGTTCTTGGCCAACACAGAAAGTGACCGGAAAACCTTTTAGGAGCAACACTTTGCCTCTTGGGTGTGGGAGGCATGGTGATGCCCTCAACCCGCTCCCTAGATGAGGTTGCTGGGGGACGAAGCTGTTACAAGACAGCACAAGTTGCACAGATGGGGCTTAGCCAGCTCAGGAAACGGTACTTGGTGGCAACCTATTGGTGTGTGATGATTCTATTTCAACCCTGCCCGAGGCCTCAAACTCCCATGCTGGTCTTTGTCTTGGTGCAAGGCAGGCCCACCTCAAATGAAGCACTGGGGCAGGGAGGGAGGTGCGGGGCAGGGAGAGAGAGCGGCATGGACATACCTAGACGCGGCAGCAAATGCAACAGCCCGGGCAGCAGTAGCTTCTTCCAACTTCTTCCTTTTTTTCTCCTCCATTAATTGCTTTTCTACAAAGCTTCGGGCTTCCTGCTCAGCTTTTAGCTTTTTTTCCAACTGGCTGATATTTTGTTTGTCTTTTTGCTTCATTTGCACAGCATTATGTAATCTATATGGAAACAATTATCATACAGAGTTTTGTCATTAGAAATGCCCACTAGAAACCCTGGAGAAACGTGGCTCCTCTTTTGAATAGCAAATCATAAATGTCAGCTTCCAGGGTGCCCGGGAAACACATATTGTCATTATTCTTTAACAAGCCCTAAACATCAACAAACAAGCTGCCTAACCAGATACAGAATAAGACCTAGCCTTTGCTCTACTATGGTAAACGATCTACAGAAGGCAATCCAGAAAAAAAGGATAAAACAAGTTTCTATCAGAGGGAAAGACAGCTGTACAACTAATTCTAGTTGTGCCCCAAAGCACCTTGAGAGAACTTTAGTTGATCAAAGAACTACCGATGGAACCAGGCCCACTGAAGCTGAGGTGAAGGGTGGGAGGGGGAAGGTTTTTCTTTGCCTGCATACAATTATGCTGCAGCCTCTCCTTTTCCAGCTGTGAGATGTTTTCTCAGTCTCCCAAAATAGATCCCGGAGTTAGAGTCACAGGGTGCTTGATTTCAGATAGAAATTTCAGCCATATTTCCTTCCCCGCCTATTACCAGCCCCAGCTTTCCACATCAGTACAAGGTGAGTTTATCTCAGGGTATCAGCGTAAGGCGAGACGCTCTCTATCAGCGCGAGAGCCATCACGTAGATGGGTCAGAAGCAACGGAGCTGTTATGTGCTTATAATGCTCTAGCTTTTGAGTTATGTTCCTCAAGAATGTTGAAGGACTCCTCTTTCAATGGGGAAAGCCCAGAGCCTACCATAGTAATCATTACCCCAGGCACACATTGCTGAGAGATTAAAAAAAAAAGAGAACGGATCAATATTGAGTCAAGAAGTAATTCCAGGATGAATCAATGGGAAGCATAAACAAATTCACACAGAAGAGATGGCTTTTTGCTTGCCTCTTCAAATAAAATCAAAGTTCAATGTCATTTTTTAGTTCCAGATATCAAAGTAAATAGTCTATTCCTCTGGAAACTTTCATTCAAAGGAGCAGGATTTTCAAATTGTGGCAGAATGACTTTCTACTTATATTATCACAAAATTTTACTTATATTATCACAAAAGCTCAATGACTATTTTCAACTAAGAGAAGAACTTACTAAATGAAAGAAGAACAGTAATATTAATAAACTTCTGTTGTGATGAAACAAGTTTTTATAGATTTTATAACATGTTGAATATCTGGTACATTAAATATTTTAAACATTTCATTTAAAACCCCCCTCTGCCAGGTCTCTTTGTCATCACTCATCTTTTGCTCTGATCTCTGGAAACCACAGAATCAGTGAGACCGCCTGGCTCGCGACCAAAGGCCCACAGGCGCACGTACTTGTTCTGCAGCAGCTCATTCTCCTGCCGGAGCTGGCCCATTTCGGAGCGGATGCCCCGCTCGGTGCTGGAGAGGGAGCTGATCTGACTGCGCAGCTCCTGTTCCACTTGTCTGCTGGCCTGCAGGTCAGCCTTTAACTTTTTAATGTCTTGTTCCAGCCTAGGAGAAGGAGAAATGTGCATTTTCATCAGGGAAAGGACACCCACAGGACTCTGTGGGAGACCCTGGCTGAAGGCCCAGACTCCCCGTGGCGGAGGGTGAGGGGAGGAAGGCAGAAGACCCCTCTGGCAGCTCATGCCAATACCATGGCTCCCATCTTCCCATCTGCAACTGGCTTTTCACTGTGTGCTTCTTTCTGCCTGGATCCCCACCTCTTCCCACTGCCAGAGAATAACCTGATTTCCTCCACATGCTGTGAGCACTGACAGCTGAGGTGCTTGTGAATTCCTGAGCGGCTAAAAGGAGGAGGGAAAGGCAGAGAGATGGTAGCTGAAGGCTTGGATCCCCCAACACACACACACACACACACACACACACACACGCACGCACGCACGCGCGCGAATTTCCTATGCCCCCCAGCAAGGGAGATATATTGGTAATGGCCAGCCCATGCCCCACTGGCTCTGAGATACTCTGATATAAAAGAATCTACAGTCTCAGATTCCCTTCCACCGTGGGCCCAGAGAAGAAGTGTGTCTAAGGCAACCTCTGAAATTGCTAGCATCCTTGCTACATGATATTCACAGTTCTAGTGATTGTGACAGAAGAGCTCATTCGACTCAACAACAGAGCAAACAGGAACAAATGACATGCTCTGAGAATCATAAGAAAACTCCCTCTGTGAACTGAAGCCTATTTTTCTCTTCAGTTCCTTAACCTCTGTTCCATCTATTTTCTTTTAATAAAGTAACAGCTTCATTTTACATGATATGTTTTGGGGAACGATTATATGGGCAGGTAGGACTGAAAAGCGTCAAAAAAAAGTATAAAATCCAGACTCTCTGCATGAGAGGGCTTTATAATTTCACTAGAGGCCAACAAATGACGACTTAAAGTGGTGAGAGAGCAGCACAAGGAAGGCCGGATTAAATACACGTGAGAAGGAATAACAATATCTAATACTTATGTGCCACACACTGTTCCATTGGCTTTAATGGTATGAACTCATTTAGTCGGCACAACCGTGGGCCAAGGACAATCTGTTATTCCCATTCGTACAGATGAAGGGGTCTAGATTCAGGAAAGGCTCCAGCCCCGGGTGACAGAGGCTGCAGAGCCCACTCTCTCCTCCAGCAGGCTGAGTGGGGGATGGGGAGAAGTGCCACAGGATTTCTGAGGAGAGAAGGTGGGAATTAGGTTGGGCCTCAAAGGCTGGGCAGGATTTGAAGAAGAAGGGGAGGAGGGGACAGTCTAAACAAGGGGAAAACATGCTCAAAAGCTCAAAAGTAAGGACAGCCATAGACATTTGGGCACGGAACAATCAGCCTGGCCTCTGAGGAAGCTGACAAACTAACAGGCAGGCAAAAGTCAGTCTGCTCTGGTGAGACCCTTAAGCATGTCACGAATCCAACATACCAACAGAACCGAGATTTCTGGAGGGCAGTGGTGGCCTCTCCTTGGAACTGCCAGCCCCACAGACGTAAGTCCTTACAGACATGTTTTATTAAGCACCGA
The DNA here is from genome assembly GCF_002007445.2 of Ailuropoda melanoleuca. NCBI lineage: Eukaryota > Metazoa > Chordata > Mammalia > Carnivora > Ursidae > Ailuropoda > Ailuropoda melanoleuca. The sequence continues at coordinate 5,299,478 of NC_048219.1, read as the reverse complement.
GTCCCCAGGGCCCACCACAGTGAACAACACTTACTAAATATATGTTGCCTGGCCTCCCTTGGAAAACCAAAGAGAGGCTTTATTTACTTATCTACCTTTAGGCAACTGAAACAAAATCAAAAACGAAAAATCATAACACATCAATGGTCATTTCCCAGGCACCGTAGCCTGTCCCCCTGTCCAGTGCCCAGGAACAGACACAAGACCCGGTATTCCAGAAGCACTGCCACGTCACCTGACACAGCTCACTCCCCAGGGAAAGGTCACACGCCGACATCAGGCCACACTTTCCCTATTGCCAGGGTTATTCCAGTTGAACGTACTCCCAGAACTGCTCTAAACAATTACAGACTGGCATTTATACCATCCCCACACCATCCCTCATTCACCTGAAGTAACCCATGGGATATTTTCCAAAGCAGGTCAATGCTGTCAGGTTATCCCTGTTTAAGAAGTTTGGCTGAAAATCGTGTTAGGTTACTAATCTTTCTGGAGTAGTCGACTTCAGTCTGAGGACTGCATTTTTCGTAGAAAGGGTGAGTTTTAAGATGCGAATAGGGGCTTAGCATGGTTTCCTAATGGGGCTTAGGACCAGGATTCTAGATTCAGCTCTGGTGCCAAGTCCGTGACCCTGGGAAGGGCATAGAACCTTCCAGGACTCAGTTTCCCCACTGTAGGCTAATGACCTCTGAAGTTCCTCCCAGATCAGTGTAGGGTTTCTAGGCCTGACACACTTACTGCCGGCTGCTGATCTGCCTCTCCAGATTAGCAACCTAGGAATCAAGTTCCAGGAATCAAGCCCAGGAATCAAGTTCCACGCAACCAGCTGACTGGGGCAAAGCACTGCCGCAGTTGGGAATGGAAGAAAAGTGAAATGTGCGGAGGCTAGAGGTCAATAATTTTGCAGTTATTATTTTGCATCTTTAATCTATAAGGGCCAATTTCCCTACCCTGAACTAAGAATAATGACAATATTCTGAATGAAACTTTAGAGTTCCTCGAAAAATGTAAAAACTCAAAGACTTAATGCAATTATGAGAACAAAAAGTACAAAATATCTTGAGTATAACTTCTGGAGACCACAGAACCCTGAACAAAAATATATTTTCTTTTTTTTTTCTTAAGATTTTTTAATTTCTTTATTCGACAGAGATAGAGACAGCCAGCAAGAGAGGGAACACAAGCAGGGGGAGTGGGAGAGGAAGAAGCAGGCTCATAGAGGAAGAGCCTGATGTGGGGCTCGATCCCATAACGCCGGGATCACGCCCTGAGCGGAAGGCAGATGCTTAACCGCTGTGCCACCCAGGCGCCCAAAAATATATTTTCTTATGTAGAATTATGAAATTCTGTCAAAGACAATATAACAGACATAGGACGAAGTGGTTACCAGGGTTATGAAAATTCTTAAGATTTGTGCCCTTTCATGAATGTGTGTTATACTTCAATAAAAAGTTTATTTTTAAAATAAACTAACCTAATTTCACAAGACAGAAGTAAAATTAAAATGCTTCAGGATTTTCATAACTGCCATGAATTTTGTAAGACTCTGAATTACTGTTCTCCGAGCAGCCGCGGCAACCCTGTGAGCTAACACTAGCGTTCCCAGTTGAAGAAGCACCGGTCTGGAGGAACACCGCGTGTGACACACAAGGTAACTTCAAGTGCTAAGTGGAAAACTCCAAGGAATTTTAAAAACGTGTAAGGGGCAACAATGCATTGTCTCTCAGAGAAAGCATTAATTTAACCTTGCATGTTCACTACATTTTAAATCTTTACTGAGGTAGGTGCCAAAATGATTTATCCCTTATTAGATCTATTTTTAATTGCAAAAGTGACACCCAGTCCAGGTTAAACACTGCATTCAGCAACAGAAAAGTAAAAATATAGAATAAAAATGTCAGTAATTCTTAATCCTCTCATCCAGACAGAAGCACTCACTATTCACATTGGGTTTACTTCTTTCTGTTCTGCATGTGTCTTCTTTCTCTTTCTTCATACATGTCAGCATTTTTTAATATTGGTGAGAAAGTACAACATATGCAGTTTGCATACCGTACGCACCTTTTCACACCATCGGAAATTGTTCTGTTTTGTTTTGCTTTGTTTTCTTAAGTAGGCTCCACGCCCAATGTGGGGCTTCAACTCACAACCCTGAGATCAAGAGCTGCGTGCTCTACCAACTGAGCCAGCCAGGCGCCCCTAGAAAATTTTCATAAATAATTTAATTGCTGCATAATATTCCACTGTATGGATGCACTATACAATCCTATTTTCTAAGCTATATTTCAATTTTTGCATATGCTCAACAGAAAAATGTACACAAGTTTTAAAAAAGAATTACGTGAATTAGTAAATTGAATTGAACCAAGCCAGTCAAAGGGCGAGGGACATTTATTAGACAAATAACTACTAATTGTCTTAATGGTATACTTAACCCTTCGGTGCCAAAGGTCAATACTTCCTAGATAAAATGCAGATATATAATTTATTGGTTTGAAGCACCAAGAAGTACTGATTAAATGGTGTTAGAGGTTAATGCAAAATCTTCAAACATATTCATGGGATTTTATTAAAATGTCAATAGCTGTAATCTGATTTAGAAGCAAGTGGTCAGGAAGAAAATGAGGCAGAAGTAACAGTTTATAACCCTTAAAACCGATTACTGTAAATAGGGATCAAAAGGAAGGATGAAAGAAAATGCATCCACAAGCTCAGACCCCTTTTATCAGAGCTAAATCCTACTCTCTTCCCTACACAAAAGATTAAGATATAAAAGGGAACTTTACTCAAGAAGAACTGCAATGTCATCCCCAAAAAAGAAAAGATAAGAAAAGAAATTGGGCCGAACAGATCTTAACAAACTTGGTAAGGCTCAGGCAGGAAGTAAATGCACTTCCTGCTTGCCCAACTCCCGCAGCACCGGTTTTCACCCTTACAAAGTCTGCCCAATGCTGTCACCACTTGGGATTCAGACAGGGCCCCTGGCAAAGCTAGAGCCTGTGTGCCTAATAAATATGTCCCCTAGTGCCCAATGATACAATCCAAGGTTCTAACCAACCCAAAATGATACCTATTAGGTCCAGACACCTTTCCTAGCCACTTGTATTAATAATTTTAAAAGACAGCACCCAACTGTAACCTGTGAAGCCACCTCTGACCCCCAGCAGACTACCTCACTCATAGCCCGAGGTGGGGTCATTCAGAGCAGCCCTCCTTCAGGGCGTCACTCCCACCGGCAAGCAGCCTTCAAAGCCCAATTAACTGCCAAGGTGAGGATCCCTCTGACCTGCTCCAAACCCAAAATCTATCTCATCTTCTCCCTCATCCCACTCAACTAGGATAAGCTATCATATGAATGTTTGATAATTATTTAATATTAAGAGGAAAGATTTACATTTTAATAAGGGGTAATCTAGCTGACCAAAAGAATGAAGCTCAAACAATAGTCTTCAAGGCGGGCTAAGTAGGAAAAATATTTCTGAGCATCTAAAAGTACATACACCTGGTAGTAAAACAAAGTACAGTATTCAAGTGTCAGCTTTTAGTTGAAAGGAGTATTGTTTTTAAGTATCTGAAAAGGTAGGGAGATATTTGTATCTAAATGTTTGTAATCTTTATCTTCTGTGAATTACTTGAATTACAGCCCACAGTACTATGATTTCATTGAAGGTGTAAAAGTCTCCAATGGGTACTGCCAATAACTTCAGGGTTTTATAAACCCTGAGGTTTTATGAGGCTTGACTGACAGCTCAGAGAACTTTAAGGCTTTGGGGTAGTAAATTTCCCTAGGAAGTTAAGCCCTGCAAAAAAGAAGGACATCTTTTTTTCAGCCAGGACTTCACCTAGAGATGACTAGATTCCCCAAATACTCTATGAGTCACACTCTATAACCACTCCAGAAAACTACCTAAGTGTATATTTCTAGGGCTGCTGGTTTGACCCCGTGAACCCATCAGAAAGATGAGGAGCCTCAGCTCTGCTGGTCATCTCTGAACCCTAAAGAGCTACTGACAGAGAGGCTCTAGGCTCTGCAAGACAACACAGAACTGGAAACAACAAGCGTCAGCAAGGATGTGGAGAAAAGGGAATCCTCATGCACTGTTGCTGGGAATGTAAACTGGTACAGCCACTCTGGAAAACAGTATGGAGGCTCCTCAAAAAACCAACAACAGAATTACCATAGGATCCAGTAATTCCATTTCGGGTATTCATCTAAAGAGAACGAAAACGCTAATTTGAAAAGATAAACGCACCCTATGTTTACTGCAGTGTTATTTACAACAGCCAAGATATGGAAGCAATCTAAATGTCTACCAATAGATGAAAGGATAAAGATATACACAATGGAATACTAATCAGCCATAAAAAAAGACATTCATGCACCTTGCCATTCACGACAACATGGATAGACCTAGAAGGTATTATTCTAAGTGCAATAAGCCAGAGAAAGACAAATACCATATGATTTCACTTATATGTGGAATCTAAGAAAAACAAATGAACAAACAAAAACAACAAAAAAGAGAGAAACAGATTCATAATACAGAGAACAAACTGGTGGTTGCCAAAGGGGAGAAGGAGGGTGAAAGAGGTGAAGGGGATTAAGAGGTACATGCTTCCAGTTACAAAATAAATAAGTCACAGGGATAAAAAGTATAGCATAGGGGATATAGTCAATAATATCACAGCACACTTATCACAGTGAGCATTTCATAATGTATATAACTGTTGAATCACTATGTAGTACACCTGAGATTAATGTCAACTATACTTTAACTACAAACAAAAAATACAACTTGGGATGCCTGGGTGGCTCAGTCGTTAAGTGTCTGCCTTCAGCTCAGGTCAGGATCCCAGGGTCTTGGGATCGAGTCCCACATCGGGCTCTCTGCTCAGCATGGAGTCTGCTTCTCCCTCTTACTCTCCCTCTAGTTTCTCCCTCTCTCTCTCTCTAATAAATAAAATCTTATAAAAAAATACAACTTACAATGCTGCTTGCTCTGTAAGAAAAGGGGCTTTGGAAGAAAAGGAACTTTGGGAGATCATCTCCAAATTATACAGCCAAGTGACCGAAAGATGGATGCTTCTAACAAACCCATCGCACCACCCAAAATTACCTACTCCTTGTTTCCAGACATCTTCTGCCTTTAGTTATACCACCCCGTGGGGGAGGAATGGCCTCCAATTTTCAAATTCCACTCTTCAAGGCCCAGTTAAAAAATAAAAACAAAAATTAAACAAACTCTCCACCATGAGGTACTGATCTCTGGGGCCCAAAGTTCTCTCTCCCTCTGAAATCCGAAAGCCCTTACTATTGGTGCTTCTAGTTTGGCACTAAACCACTGCCCTGGGCTGTTTTTTAATTTGTTTTGGTTTTTAATCTTTTCCTGTGTATGTATCTTATTTCTACAAACACTATACATTCTTTGAAGCTAGGGATTGACTGTGCTATAAAATTAGAAGCTGGAACTGTATTTCTGAAGTTTCTTTCAATCCTTATAGGCCACTGTCTCTAACCCTCACTCTTTGTTCATCTCCCCAGTGCTAAAATAGGTCACGTCTACCTACAGCAGCCTGTCAGATTCTTAGTTTAATAGTGGCTGAAGGAGACAGGGTTAATGGGTGTCTGCTTATCATGAAGGCAGGTGTACATGAAAAGAATGAATGAAGAGCAACTGCTTCATCTTGGTAAGGACCTAATTCCATTAGGAGATCCCCTGGTATACATTAATCATATAAGACAAGACTTGTTTAGGACCACGCAGCTGTCTATGCAGAACATCGAGCTCATCATTAAAGTTCTATCCCCAGAAGAAATAGTATTTACCCTCTCCATCAACTCTTTCCCCTCTCCCTTTCCAGGTCATTTCCTCTGGCAGGACAGGCAGCACGGGACACGCACATAAAAAACTGAATGCACTTCATCCTCGGTGAGGCTTACACTAACTTAAAGCTGCTCCAGCATGTTCTATAGACCTCATCTTTGGAAACAGTGAAATGAAGTTGCCTCAGGTCTCACTGTGGTCACTACCATTGCTTACTAGGCACAAATATCAAAAAATAAGCAACAGCTTGATGATTACTAAGTAAAACCATATTACAAAGTACCTTATGTCTCTGCTCCCTAATCTGTCAAACACAAAAGTAAACACATTGATTTTCATCAAGAATACAACGAGAGAAAAGGAATCCCAGAGGCCTTCACCAATATAACTGGCCATATAGGGAAATAGGGAAACTGACTTCTTAAAACCCTTCAAGAATAAAGCTATGAATGCTATGACTAGTATTTTTAATAAGGTCCTTAATGGATGTGGTCAGATTTGATAGTTTATATCAAAAGTCTTTAAAATATTCACATCTGTTGATGTAGCATCCCACTCCCTGACATTCATTCAGGGAACTGGAGACACACACAAAGACTTATGTAACAGTGTGTTTGTTGCAGCATTATTTCTAATAAGAAAGAAATCAGAAACACTTAAACATTCAACAGAAGACTGGCTAATTGTATATTCATGTGTCTGACTAACATACAACCATTAAGAAACCATTAAGGAAGAGTATTTGATGACACGGGAGAATGCTCATGATAGTGAAAAAGACAAGTTACAAAACATTATACATAGTATGAGCTCCATTTGTAAAAAGAATATGTATGTATACAAGAGAAAAAAGACTGACAGGATATATATTAAGATAGTGGCTATCTCTTCTTGATCTTCAAAATTGGATGTCATCAACATGTAGAAATTATTTTTAACATTTTATTATTTTAAAATTGGGAGGAAAGTTATTTTAAAAGAGGAGGCTACAATGACATATCACCTCCCACCAGTCAGAATGGCTAAAATCAACAACACAAGAAACAACAGGTGTTGGCGAGGATATGGAGAAAGGGGAACCCTCTTGCACTGTTGGTGGGAATGCAAACTGGTGCAGCCACTCTGGAGAACAGTATGGAGGTTCCTCAAAAGTTAAAAATGGAACTACCTTCTGACCCAGCAATTGCACTACCAGGTATTTACTCAAAGAATAAAAAAATACTAATTCAAAGGGATACATGCATCCTGATGTTTACAGCAGCATTATCTACAATAGCCAAACTACGGAAATGGCTCATGTGTCCATCGACTGATGAATGGATAAAGATGTGGTATACATATATATAGAGAGAGACACACAATGGAATATTACTGAGCCACAAAAAGAATGAAATCTGCAACCACATGGTTGGAACTAGAGAGTATCATGCTAAGCAAAGTAAGCCAGAGAAAGACAAATACTATATGATTTCACTCATACATGGAATTTAAGAAACAAAACAAATGAGAAAAGGGGGGGGGAATGAGAGAGGCAAACCACGAATCAGACTCTTCATTATAAGAGAACAAAGTGATGGTTACCAGAGGGAAGGGGTTGGGGGGATGGGCTCAATAGGTGATGGGGATCAAGGGCTGCACTAGTCATGATGAGCACTGGGTCTTGTATGGATGTGTTGAATTGCTATATTGTATACCTGAAACTAATACTACACTGTATGTTAACTAACTGGAATTTAAATAAAAGCTTAAAAAAAATAAAAGAGGAGGCTGTTAATCTGCTTTCCATGGCTTTTCAATGTTCACTGTTACTCTTAGATTTGCCCAGGTCGGGGTGCCTGGGTGGCGCAGTCATTAAGCGTCTGCCTTTGGCTCAGGGCGTGATCCCAGCATTCTGGGATCGAGCCCCACATCAGGCTCCTCTGCTAGGAGCCTGCTTCTTCCTCTCCCACTCCCCCTGCTTGTGTTCTCTCTCTCGGTGGCTGTCTGAGTCTGTCAAATAAATAAATAAAATCTTTTAAAAAAAAAAAGATTTGCCCATGTCATGTCAGTTTCAGAATAATCTGGAAGCCTTAGGGAAAGTCCAACTCTTTTACTTTATGAACTTTTTAGGTCACTCCAGAAAAGGGGGAATTTAACGTTCTGGAGTAGAGAATGACTCACTTCCTGAATCTACATCAACTACTTCCCATTCATCAGTTCCTATCAAAACAATAGTTTTTCTAAATCTAGACTCTTGAGCTATAATTTATTGCCCTGGTCTGGCTCCCTCTGGAAAGGGGAGAGCAGACGTTGTTCTGACATCAGGCTTCACAGTATACACACATCATAAGGGATGGATGGGAGGTCAGATTCTAAACCATCTGGCCTGTGAAGTCTGAATAACCAGCATCCAGGTCCCAAATTTTGGTGTATTTTATGCTCCAAGAACACAGGAGAGGAACATCTTGGTGTGGAAGAAGTTACCAGTCCTAGGCACAGAAGGGCTAGGCAGCTCTTTGTACTGTATGGTTTGAGGAATACCGGAGACCCAAACCACCCTTCTCATCACAAGGCTTGCTGTCCCTTCTCCTTCTAAGTGCTCTGAAAGCCTCATAGTCAGGTGTGAGCATTCAACTAGATAGGGGGTGGTCTTTGAATGGGGTGGGGGTGCGGGGCCATCGTCAACAGGTGCATGTTTTCCAGGAATGCCATGAACTGAAGAAAAGGAGAAGGCAAAAAGGTCCCATTAATACCTGGAGGATTATGCTCAGCTTCATGGGATTTACCAGATATTTGCTAACATTAAAGTCCTTCCTTTAGAAGTCAAGTTTTGATTGGTGGGGCCAGGGGATGGGAGGGAACAAAATACAAGAACAACAGGAAGGGTCAGGTGCAGAGGTTCCAAACTGGTAAGTCAGTCTGGCCCAGAAACATGTTTTGTTTGACCCTCCTCGACTTTGTAACTGGGAGATTGGACATAAATATCTATCTCTGGCATCTCTTCAGAATCTCAGAAGATTTAGCAACACTAGGCCTGCCATTCCCCATGGCGACGACTGGCCGTCCCACTGGAAGGGTATGTGCTCCCAGACTCCCAGGGGCCACGCACAGAAGTGAATACAAATGATGGCACCCCTGGCCTGCCCCTCTCATGTCTGTGCCCTGTCCTGCTCCTATAGGTGTCAGTCTGTAACACCAGCTCTAGGGTGGTGGGGGGCGGGGGGGGGGAATAAGGGCAAGAGTCTTTTCCAGTTCATTATTCTGTGTTTCATTTTCCAATTTGTTACAACACTCTACCAAGAGAGGTGAAATGAACCTTATGAAACAGAAGAGCTGTCATTCTTCCCATAAAAGAGAAACTAAAACTTGTTCTAGTCCTGAGAGTCCCGGCTGGCTAGGAAAAATGTCCGAGACTTGCAAAGACTGAATGCCCACACTGGCTGTCAAAGGATTCAAACAGCTAGTTTCTAAATGATAGCGTGAGTAACATTTAAAGAATATAGTTCCTTTTCCTTGGAGTACCTCCCCTTCAGGGAATCCACCGCTAATCCCCTTAGCTGGAAATCTCAATTCATTATGTGCCAGCAGGGGTACTGACTCAGAATTCAACACAAAGTTTTATAGTAGTTCCTTCTAAATTCTAGGGAGGAAACTTTCCAATTGTTTAACTAGAAATCCCTGTTTTGTTAGAATAAACTCTTAGTACTCAACATAAAAATGTTTCTAATGTGGACTCCCTGCCCCAAATAATTTGTGTTATTTCATAATATATTTATCCACACAATGTAATTATCTTCTTTGATCACCTGAATATGAAGACATTAGGTAAACTGCTGGCTTAAATTCATTGATGCCTAGTTTCTCAAGAGCTAAATGGTTTTCAAGACACAAACTAGCCCTGTTTAAGTATAAAATTATCATGCGTCTATTACCACATTTATATCTCAAAATATTACAGTTTTAAATCACTGCAATGGTTAAAATAAACTCGGAATCTATTGTGAATTAATATAAACAGAGCCAACCACGTAAAACCTACAGGTGTCGTAAATATGGTGAGCATGGCAGAAGTGGAAATAAATCATGTCTGCTCAGAGGCAACGCTACGCAAACATGAATCAAAAACATTTTCCACAGAGACAGAAAACAAACACGCTAAACTTACTAAATAGAACTATGGCTCTACTACTTATTTTTTCCACTTAATAATTTCCAGATTATCTGATAGCAGCTGTATCCAACGTATGTAATTTAGTTAGAACCTCCCACTGTCCAGTTTCCATCACCTTCATTCTAAAATTTCAGCTAAGAATAACACCATCAGAGCTGAGTTACTCTGTGCACCTGCAGGAGCAGGGAGGCCTGCCCTGGCAGCCCCCACTCGCTGGGGCGGGTATCAAGCAAGTCATTCTGTAGCCGTAGTTTGTCGGCGCTGTGGTGTGCGGGTGGCACAGGCAGGGGGAACAGCCAGGGTAAAGCCCCAGAGCCCAGTCCCTGTCTCCCAAGGTCAGATTTTCTCCAGCACGCTATTTCTGACACACAGCAAACTGTATACAAATGCAAAAGAGAACAACCAACCTCTAGCGCCAGAAGTGATACATATGCAGTCGACACCCTTTCTAACCTGGGGGATTTCCTTGGAGCAGAACCGTGGGATCTAAGCTCCCTCTCCAGCTACCACAAACACAAGAATGGCCAGGGCTGCGGGTGGGGAGAGAGAGGGCAAGACTCACCAGGACAGATGAATATGACAAGCAAACGGAGATTTCCTCCAAGTTCTTGGCCGAGGTGTGGATTGTGCCTAGGTTCCCTGGCCCTGCAGCACAACCACCCCACTGCCAGAGCAAATGGCTTCTTTCTGAAGCGCAGTTCCTTGGAGGAGTTTTCTCTCTTTGTCCCTTGTAACTTCCAGAAATTCCTGAACTTCCTGCACAGCCTTAGAAAATAGTATTGGGCGCCTGGGTGGCTCAGTCGGTTAACTGTCTGACTCTTGATTTTGGCTCAGGTCAGGATCTCAGGGTTGTGAGATCGAGCCCCATGTGGGGTTCTGCGCTCAGTGGGGAGCCTGCTTGAGATTCTCTGTCTCTGCCCTCCCAACCCCCACCCCATTCTCTCTAATAATAAAATACTCAGAGATAATAAAAAATAAATTTTTTTTAAAAAGAGAAGAGTACTGACGGAGTACTAAATTTCAAAACTTCCTAGGAAATACTGAGGAAAGGGGCTTAGAGTGGAAAGTATTCTATTTTTTAGAAGTAAGACTGGTAACAACCTACTCAAGAGCAACAAATAGCGGGACACTGCATGTTGGTGCTTGGCCTGGTCTGATGTGACATTTAGCTTTTCTAACCTCAAAAGCCTCTCTGAGCTGCACTGCAAGTCAGCTCCGAACTACACCGCACTGCACTTACGGAGGTTCATCTTTTTCTTCCCCCTCTCTTTCTAATGCTAATTAGAATCTTTTTAAAGATTTCCCTGCACAAAGCTAATACTCATTCAATAAGTACTTATTGAGTATCTACTCTGTGTACCATGGCAGATAAGAGAAAAGGATGTCCCTGACCCCAGTGAGCTTACGTTCTATTATGGATGTAACAAGCCTGTGTAAAAATTCACACTATAGAGCAACAGACAATGTAGGAAGTAAATAGCCTCTATAATCAACTACAACTGACCATCTGGTATACACCATTTCAAATAATTTTCTGTGTACCTGAGAACGACATCCACCCATATTTTATAATGGTCCCATAATAAATAATCTGTTTTGCTACTTCCTCCCCTTTAACAATCAATCTTGGAATCTTTCCATTACCTTCTTTTAAGATGGGTTTCCATCTTTTAAGAGAATCCTTTGTAACCTTTCCCATTCACACCACTGTGATTCCCCACTTAGGACTCTTCAGGCCTTGAGGGAGGGCTGGAACAGTCCATAAAACTGCCATCTCCCCAGGACACCTGTCCCAGGGACAGCTCATAGGCTCTACCTCCTGAATTGACTGCTCTGTCTTGTTTCTTCCCCATAGTCAGGTCTCAGCTTTTGCCTGTATTCTTGCTTTGTGTCTACAATCCTGGGTTTCATGCACTGAATCTCTTCCCCGCCTTCTGATGCCACTTGGCACCAGCAAATTCCTTGCCCTTCCTTGCCCCTGGAGCTAGAAGCCAGTCCCGCCCACTCCTCACCCTAAGATGGGCAAGTACCTAGATGGCTTCCTACAAGGGACAGGAAAGATGGATAGTTGTAAGAAGAACTGGTGTCTCTTTGTTCTTCTGGTGTATAGCATCTGCCCCTAATTTTCCTTGTTGCTTTGAAAAGCTTTTCTAAGATGACAAAATAGGAGTTTCTTGGATTCTCTCTTCACATAGGTCTTTTTTAGTTACTCACACCAAGTCATACTGAATCCACGGAATATTAAAAATCAGTATGCAAAAATATGGCCCTTTCTTTTCAAAGGATATATAATTTTTAGTTGTGCATAGACATCTTGAAATGTGGGGAAATGTAAAAGAGGAAGTACTATATACACTGTCTCCTGTTGTCAGGGCACCTGGGTGGCTCAGTTGGTTAAGCCTCTGCCTTGGTCCCAGGTTGTGATCCCAGTCCTGGGATTGAGCCCCAAGTTGGGCTCCCTGCTTGGTGGGGAGTCTGCTTCTCACTCTGCCCCTCTCCCCCCAGACTCCTGCTCTCTCTCTCTCTCTCAAAAAAAACAGACAAACAAACAAAAAACTGTCTTCTGTTGTTTTTCGCCAAAGAGCAAGACCGTACTAAGGAGGCTTATGTAAGTCAGAGGTTATACAATAATCTCAAATGATAGTATTTGGAAGACAAGATTAAATCCAGAAATACAAAAGACTGTGAACTGCTAGTCAAACCACATTTGGGCAATCTGTGCCACCAGCAAGTCCAGTCAAAGGGGAAAGCTGGCTGTTTTTAGCTTTGGCTACTTTCATCCCCCCCTTTTTAAGAGAAAACTAAAATCATAAATACAAATACAGGTTTATTTGGACTAGAAAGTTGAATGAAGAGCAATGACATTCTGCTCACCCACCAGCTTAAACCAGAAAGAGAGGAGTCACAAACACATGACAGCCTGCTAAAACACAATACTAATCAACATTCTCATTGGTGGACTAAAACATTATATAGCCCATTTAATAAAATATGTTGCCATCAATCTATATGCTCCAAAAAGAATTCTCTAAGATCCAGATCTGGAAATATAAGTTAGTCCCTGGACATGAACGTTCAACACTCCTCAGTATAAGCGAATGAGTTAGAATTTCTTAAAGTGCTTCTCTATCCCTGCCCTCTTCTCCTTTCCCTCTGAGGCAGGGCCACTACTTGCTTAGGGATTATCTGAAAAATCCTGATAAACATTTTCTCCTCTATCTGCCCCCCCCCCGATTTCAAGTCTCCAAATAAGCAAAATTATATGAACAAATTAAGGTATGAGTGACTACGTTTTCATGTGCTTAAAATAACCAAATAAATTTAGAAGAATGAAAGAGTGAGTACTCAATATAGTACAGCTTTCCCCAGACTTCCATGTTTCCCTGAAGACAGGGCTCCCCCGGCTCCCTTGCTTCAAACTTTCTTCAGAACTTCCTCTCGTGGCAATGCCCAAACCCCAGAATACCAGCCCTTCCAAGCTGCCACTGGTGGCCTCTCCTCAGGGTAAGGTGATGGTTAGTTACATCCCTGGTCTCCAGTTCAGGTCTGCAGGTGACAAGTTATGCCTACTCCAGAATTATTCCTCCCAAAAGGGCAAATTCCATGCTGGGTGGTTTTGGGCTGTCTGAACCAGAGTAACTCCCAAGCTAGCCCTAACCAGAATTGAATTCTCAGAGACCCTGTAAGCTTTCAAGGGTATGAGTGGATGGTCCCTTTATGTTCAGAGATTAAGTATGTCCTGTATCTTTAGGCAAGAGCAAGAATTTTAAAAACACTTAGAATAGCATCTCTCTATGAAAAAGGAAATGAATGAATTCTGAATAATTCATGAATTAATAATAAATGAATTCTGAAGTTCTAAGCATTTTTTCTATAGATTTTAGCCATGAGAGCTTAAAATGTAGGTCTAGTGCCAATCCTTGAGCCAGCTTTAAGTGTATGTACATTTAAAACAAATAAAAACACAAGAACATGAGAGACTATGGACTCTGAGAAACAAACTGAGGGCTTTGGGGGGGGGTGGGGGAATGGGATAGGCTGGTGATGGGTAGTAAGGAGGGCATGTATTGCATGGTGCACTGGGTGTTATATGCAGCTAATGAATCATGGAGCTTTACATAAAAAACCAGGGATGTACTGTATGGTGACTAACATAATAAAAAAATATTATTATAAAAAATTTAAAAAATTAAAAAAAATAAAAGCCCTAAAAAAACAAAAAACAAAAAAAACAAAAAACCCACAAGAACAAAAATATAAAGTAGAAAAATAAGCAGGTTGAAAAAACTTTTTAGAGCAGCGTGGTTAGAACAAAAAAGGCACAAGTCAAGAAACTTCGGTCTGGGGGCGCCTGGGTGGCACAGCGGTTAAGCGTCTGCCTTCGGCTCAGGGCGTGATCCTGGCGTTGTGGGATCGAGCCCCACATCAGGCTCCTCCGCTGTGAGCCTGCTTCTTCCTCTCCCACTCCCCCTGCTTGTGTTCCCTCTCTCGCTGGCTGTCTCTATCTCTTCAAATAAATAAAACATAAAATCTTTAAAAAAAAAAAAAAAGAAACTTCGGTCTGGTCCTGGCACTGCTACTGTAGCCTGGTCACCTGTACTAGCCATTTAATCTTCCAGGGCTCATTTATTTCATTGATAAAAAGACAAGGCTGGGAAGGCTGGTCGAGATGCCTCTGATAACTCTTCCAGTTCCAAAAAAAATAATCACCATTCTAAATTCTACTCAGTTTTGTTAAATGCATCTCTGCTCTGCAAACTGTGGATACTTTTCCTTCGTGAATCTTCATACCAGATACTATTTAACTATATTAAGGTCAAAGGTGATCCCTCATTAAGAACAAGCACTAAAAATAAAAAGATGAATCTTCTGTCTTGGGTACAAAAAAAAAAAGAGACTAGGAAAGAACCAAGAAGAGACTTTTGTTTCAACATTTCTACAGAATATGGATTACTACATCTTGTAGTCAGTTTTAAACTCCCTTCCTTGACCAGGACACTGAAACAAGTAACAATCAGCAAGAAGAGCCCCTCCAGTCTTGGGCTGTATTTGAGAGGAAGCTTCGTGCCAAGTGCACAGAGAACCGCCGCCTCGTGCGCTTGCAGGCCCTGAAACTGCAGGAAAGCGGCTCAGATGTCACCCTGACCTGCCCAATCTTCGAGTGATGGCTGAGGAACTGCCATGGAATATTCCACATCAAGGGAAAAAGAGGGTGAGGCTAAGTTGGCAAAATGATTTCAATATCATTCTTTTTAAGATTTTCTTTCTTTTCGAGAGAGAGAGAGAGCGCGGGCGAGGAGGGGCTGACGCGGAGGGAAAAAGAATAGAAGGAGACTCCGCAATGCGCAATGAGCGGGAGCAGGGCACGGGGCTCGGGGTTGGATCCCATGACCGCTGCGAATCACGACCTGAGCCGAAACCAAGAGTCAGACACTTAACCAACTGCACCACTCACGCGACCCTCAATATAATTTAAGTGAAAAAAGCTGGATATGGGGAGCCTGGGTGGCACAGCGGTTAAGCGTCTGCCTTCGGCTCAGGGCGTGATCCCGGCGTTATGGGATCGAGCCCCACATCAGGCTCCTCTGCTGGGAGCCTGCTTCTTCCTCTCCCACTCCCCCTGCTTGTGTTCCCTCTCTCGCTGGCTGTCTCTGTCAAATAAATAAATAAAAATCTTAAAAAAAAAAAAAGCTGATACAAAAACTACACAAATGCTATGGCCACAGCTATTTACGTTTAGTTGATGAAAAGAACATACAACAAAATTTTAATAGTGATTCGTGTCACGTGGTGGGACTATTCCCCCTTTTCTCTGCCTAAATTTTCTGTAATTTTTTTTGACATTTAAAGTGTTTAAAAATTGACCACTGAAGAAAAAATGTAACCAAATCTCATTCTAATTCACATTATTCCCAGCACTTAGTAAAATAATTGATCTTCCTCGTTACTTTTTCTGTTTTTAGCTAGAATTTTTCTCAGGTCAGAATTAAAAATATTTTGGCTGCCCACATTACACACCTGTTTCTAAATATCTTGGGTAAAGAGCTCAAAAATCAAGCTGGCAGAAATCAGGTCATTCTGTAAGATGTATCTTTCAAACGAAAAGAGGACTTTGGACTGGCTTTCACAAGTTCCCAAACTCTTCTGGGGCAGGATCCTGCAGGCAGCACTTACTTCCAAGTTCCCACCTCCGCCACCTTCCTTAACCTTAGCAAGCTATCGGCATCCTTTTTCTCTGCAGGCTAGACAGTTAATATCTTCGCCTTTATCGGCCATGCAGCCTGTCCCCGCTATTCAACTGCCACTGCAGCACAGAAGCAGCCACAGATGTGGGGCACCTGGGAGGCTTGGTCAGGTAAACCTCCAACTCTTGGTTTCGGCTCAGGTCATGATCTCAGGGTTGTGAGATCCAGCCCCACTTTGGGCTCAGAGCTCAGTGGGGAGTCCACATGAGATTCTCTCTCCCTTGCCCACTGCCCCTCCCCCCTTGCCCCGCATGCACACGTGCTCTCTATAAATAAATAAATAAATAAATAAATAAATAAATAAATGAATAAATCTTAAAAAAAAAATAGGCAGCCACAGACGCTACATAAATGAATGAACGTGGCTGTGTTCCAATAAAACTATTTTTTACAAAAACAGGCAGTAGGCCAGATGTGGCCTGCGTGCAGTCATTTGCCAACCTGTGGTCTACAGCACACTGGAGAGCATCCACGGGGCTCTGAGGGATGGAGAAAAGACCTGAAGGACTGCTTGCTCCTTGTAAGGAATGGCTGTCAAACCTTTTCACAGCCACACCAATTTATAAGAATTCTATCTGAAAGTGGTACTGATGAATTTTTCCCCCAGAAGTCACAGAATTGGTTCCTAAAATATAGCAGCTCTCAACCATGATACCTACAGAATGATACCTATAGAATGTTTTGCAATTAATTAACTATTAATAATACAGTACTGGTTTTTCAAATGATTTTTTAAAAAAACATTTATAAAACAGGAAGCATTAGATCAGTCTTCTTCCAACAGCCAGCCTGGCTCATACACAATCCTGGGCGTGTCTGCAGTAGCAAAGGGCTCGCATACACACTGTCAACCCTCGAACGCCTGCATCAGAAGGAGCCTTACCAGGCGCTGCATCTAGCCCCTCTCCATCTTAAGATAACAACCCCATTCTCAAGCTAACAACTCGAGCATGTCAGGTTTGGACCAGTTACAGTCTTACTAATATCCATCAAAGCATACATGAAGTCAAACAAGAGGAAACGGGAGATAGCCAAGAAGGACGAGAGGAAATGTGATAAGGCCTCCTACAACCAAGCTGAATAATTTGCTCACATACTCTTCTTTTTATAAACTTCTATTGTCGTTCATCTTAGAAAAACTGGAAAATGCATGAAAGTAAAAAGAAAAATTAAAGCCCCAATACTATCATGAGGTAATAACTATTGCTATCATTTTAGTTCCTTTCACTCTAAATTATTTTTCTCTGTCTATTAGGAAAAAAAAGATGTTTTTGATAAAACTGCTTTCTACTTTCTTCATTATTATGTCATGAGCCCTTCCCTATATTGTTTAATATGGTTCAAAAATGTGATTTTGTAATGTCTATATTAAAAGTCAATCAAATGGATGGACCACATTTTATTTAAATTTCTCCCCTATTGTCAGATATGTATATCATCTCCTTATTTTTTTAGAATACGTTAGAAGTTGAAAATTATTCTATGGAAGCTTATAAAACTACTTAAATATAATATTTTCTAGTTATGTATTTGTCCCTAAAACAGAGTTTCTATCTTGGCCCTTCCAGATCAAGGCACATCAGAGTACACGTTAGTGACCACAGGAAGAGGCATACAACCCAGGATGAGACGTGGGGGCACTGGACCCACGCACAGGAGAACTGGCCATCTGAGTCCCTGAACTTCTTTACTAAAGGCAGATTAGGTGGTAGAGGCAATCAACATTGTAACTGTGGCCCACGTGAGCCGTCATAAGACTGAGCCTCGTCTGCTCTCTCTGAAATAACCAACAGGGGAAAATTGTTTTGCCTTGACTGCTATTATTAAAACTGTGTAGGAGAAAGGATATTAAAAAGCTTGTGGCACATGTTTTGTTTACAGCATATAGTAAATTTGTGGGACATTTCCTTTGAAATAGAAGGTCAACTAATTGGTCTTTCTCCTGCGGGTGCCTGGAGGAGGGTTCTCTGCTGAGCGTTTTCTCTGCAGGACATCATAGACAGAATGTCATAATGGACAGATGTGGATGCCAGCCTGGCAGCTTCTAAAAGTGGCCAGGGGCTCTGAAACCTCTAGAGCCTTTAGTGGTAGAACCCAAGTACGTTTCCCTTAATCTAGCTGCCAGCCAGAAAATTAAGACAAATTAATCATCTAGTTCATGTAATTCATAATGCTAGAAACCTTCCCTCCTAGAATAAATTGCTCTGAATTAAGCCAAAGGAAGGGGGATATAAGCTAACTTAGCGGAGAGAGGGAGTTACAACTGTCCTCTTGAGTTACAGAGAAAAAAAGCTCCAGTTCAGATCCCAGTTTCCAAATTGAAAGATCCAAGGTAAGATGAACATATGTGTATTTTGGAAAATATAAAAAAAAAAAAAACAGAGAAAAATTAAGGCTGAGCCAGTCAAGGTAATCCAACAATGTTTTTCTTTTACCTAAAGGTGGGAAAAGGAAACTTTCTGATTAAAATTTAAGTCTAACATTGTATTTACCTATGGGATTTTTAGAAATTACTTTTCAAACCTAATTTTCCCAGAGTTATCTGGGGCCTAATTCACATTTTTAGTGGAATAACAAAAAAAAGCACAAGGTGGTAAGGACAACTTTCTCCACACCCAGTCCGCCCCACCTTTTGTAACTTTCTGACAAAGAGCTGTGCACGAACAGGACATGGACTCTTCGCTCTGTGTCTATGCCATAAGAACTTTGGATATGCAAACAGAAAAGGACCAGGATGGGGCGCCTGGGTGGCTCAGTCGTTAAGCCTCTGCCTTCAGCTCAGGTCATGATCCCAGCATTCTGGGATCAAGCCCTGCATCGGGCTCCCTGCTCAGCGGGAAGCCTGCTTCTCCCTCTCCCACTCCCCCTGCTTGTGTTCCCTCTCTCGCTGCCTCTCTCTGTCAAATAAATAAATAAAGTCTTTAAAAAAAAAAAAGAAAAAAGAAAAAAAGAAAAGGACCAGGACTACACGTATGTCTCTCAACACCACAGGAAGAATCAAGTTACATGGAAATTGGTCAAACGTGCAAAGACACCACCGTGGTCACCTCTTACTCCGGACACTGGAAAGAGCTAAAGTCAATGGTTCAGGACAATGGTGCCAGGGAGCCAACTAAGCCATGTGAGATAAACACTAAAATGCCAAATCCCACAGAGTTAATAGTCACAGTATCTGATCAGAAACAAGGCCTACAGGCCCATATGGAAGTGTCTGTTTTTCAAGACCTAAGTCAGCTTTACTGGAAAGTGGTGGTGGGGACACGGCACGCACTTACCTTACCAGTGCATCTGGTTTGCTTAGCTGGTTATTAGGAATACAGTTTTCCATTAAGTCCTTGTGTGTACTTGGGCTCTTGCTCGTGCATTTTTGCTTCTTCTCGTTTTTACTAGATGAGGAAGGAATGCTCCCATTTGTGGCGCTATGACTGCGAGGTGAGGAGTTCACAACTCCACTGGCGTTTTTGTAATTTTTTGAGGAAGCAGTGCATGAGTCCTCTTTCAAGAGATTTTCTGTACTTCCCACAAGATCATTATTTAATCTTTTACTATTGATATGGTTTTCCATATACTCAATTTCTTGTATTTTCGAGTCTACAGGTTGTAGAATATTGTTGTTATTTATTCCAAGGTTGTGTTTTTTGGCATCCTTGTCCTTTTCTTTCCCTTTTTCTCGGTATTCTATCTCTGGCAAAGTTGTGGAGAGTTTTTTGTTGGCTGGGATACCTCCGTTGTGGTGTATAAGGATCGAGGAATCCATATCAGGCAATCCTTTGGCTGCTACAAGACCAAAAACAAACCAACAAACAAAAAAACCCACACCGGAATATTTAGTTGTATAAAAACACAGCACAGATGGATTCAACAAACTGCATTATCTATGCTTAGAAACTCACTCTATCAATTTGCAAACTCACTGAGAAGCAATAACCACACCAACATCATGCTAACTTCAAGAAGCAAATCCAGATAAATTTGAGAAGCTGCACATTTAGAAAATCACCACCATTTATAAACACCAAGCCATTATAGTTTTGGCCTTGAAAAGAAGATGAGGATTTTATAATTAAATCATACTTATCAGTCAAATCAAATGTGTCTATCACTAGGATAAAGAGGACACAGGCAGGTCAGACTCTTAAGAGGCCATTTAAGAGACGCTAACCAAACTGTTAATAACTTTACTGAAAAGACAGCGATTAAATGAAACAAAATAAGAGGTGTGATGTTAGGATATAGGGCATTATCCTTTTCTTGACTCTAGCATTAAGGTAAGAAATCTGTGTCATTTACTAGACCACTCAAAAAGAATTTCCTATATGAGGTCTACACATTTCAGTTTGTCCAAGTCTACTTGAAGAGATATTTTTGCACCATACCAGAGAATAAGATTTTGGTATATTATCAACTAAAAACATGACTCCAAACTTCCAACTCTCAAATCAAAGAAAACTGATACTGCTGTCAGTTCATCTCCTGAATTGGATATATGCTCATTAGAGAGATCCTGTTAGAAAAAGTTCAATTGAAGATCTACATTGCATTACCTGAGCTATTTAGAATGGGACCTGGACCCACCAGGTCTATTCAGGAGAATTTTAACTTATAAAACAATTGTTTCTGTCTACCTCTCGATCTTGCTTATACTTTGGTTCTTGGCTTGCCTCAATTACAAACTCACGGAGTTATACATCATTGCTACTGAGAATAAACATTTTAAAATATTTATAACAGATAAAATATTGAAATATAAAATAAGCTATAAAAATAAGATATATAAAAACAAGAAAATAAAATAAACGTCGTAAAAGCACACGGTCTTCAGACGCCGGTAGAAAACCCCCACACCCTGTATTTCATGACCAAACAAAGCAATGGCCCTGAAAGGGAACACCAGAAAACAGGAAAATCCTTGGTCATTTTCCAAAGTCCTACCAACTCTGCCAGCGGAAAAAAAAGTCTACTGATAGACAAAATAATGACTAATCTACTGAGCCAACACAACTTCAGGGTAAAGACCTACCTTCCTCGGCCTCTTTTTCTTGCTTCTGCAGCATCTGTTGCTCTGGGGGGAGAGCTTGCTGAAGAAGCTGCATGTAAAATTCGTTCTCTTTTTGCACTTCCTTCTGCTTCCTTAACCGCATTTTGTAGCTTACGTAACTTTTGAAGCCAAAGCCCAAAGTCACCACAGGGTACCCAATACTAGAAAGAAGAAAATCTAGCCAGTAATTGCCAGTAAAAAACAAACATACGCATCGAGCCCATGAGGTCACCTCGGACTGAAATTAAGAAAGAAATTCTAGCTGATGATGGTATTAGAGCGCTAGGTAAACACAGAAATATATGTGATGTCTGCTGTGGAAATGAGAGGCAGCCGGCACACAGGAGGCAGCCGGCACACAGAACGCACCCTCAGGGAGCAGCAGGACTGCTAGGCCATAGTGGCTGCCCACCACACTCTGGCATTCTTCACACCAACTCAAGAACTTAACCCAGTGACTGCTGGAAATAGTGGCTACTGTCTTTGATTAACACCGAACTCCCTTGTGCATTACTAGAACTTGGGCATCTGTATGCTTTTCAGAACTAACAGGGTGGAGATTTTATGAGTGGGCATAAGTAAACATCATAAGTGTTAGAAAATCAAAAGGGACACATATTCATTTTTAATACCACAGCCAGGGTGAAATTCAGGTGACTACTTTATTCTTGCTGCCTGAGGGGTATTTTCGACCAGCTGTTCCTGAAAAATCAGTTCATAAATACTCTGTCATACATAAATTCAAGAATCATTTAGGTAAGTATTGATATTACCAGTGCCAATATTTGTTTTGTACTACCAAGTTAAACCAGCTGCACTTATAACTCTAACTTCCGGAACAAAAAGTTGAAATATTTTTATTCAACTCATCAATCTGTCTAATATCATTTCAAAGCCTCTGCACTGTCAAAACTCATATTAAGCTTCATTAATATTCAAACTACAAATTATAATTAGTCTAAATGTGATCTCACTAGATATTTAAAGTGACAAGTTTTATTGACCAAGTTTATTTAATTCACTTGCTTGTGAAAAGACTTTAAAACATTGGAAACTGTATCTTTTTAGTTGATCTCTATTTTGGTTTCTGTCATAAATATTTAGCAAAAATTAAGTCAGTTCATTTAAGCTTCAAGAAATAGCCATACATTTCATCAAGGCATTTTAGAATCATTATCTGATTATAATAAAAACAGATAACATTTATCAGACACCTTTGTGCTTGAAATTAAGTTAAATAGTTCACATATATCCCTCATTTCATCTTTCCCATGACCCACAAGACAGGTCCCTAATACAAGGGTGGGAGAGCTAAGGCTCAGAGGGTGACACGTCCAAGGCAACAATGCTGTTAGGGGAAAGAGCTAGGGTTCAAACACTCATCTGCCTGAATAGAGGGCTCATGCTCTTCACCACTATGTTATGTTGTCTTCCGGGTTCGTGTAAAATCTCTAAGAAAAAAATTTATAATTGAACTTACCATTCTACATTGAACACATGAACACATTGAACTGAATTATAGATTAAGAATACACATAATACTCACCAGTGAGCAGCAAATGGACGACAAAGGTCTACATGAAAATTTTTGAGATCTTTAAATCTAATTGCTGCTTCAATATAAACAAAGAGTATCCAGAGGGACACTGTGGGCAAACACACTCCCCTTTCTGTGGGAAAGGAGCGGAGAGACAAGCATCAGTGATACATTAAACTAACATAACAGATGGGTTATCTGGGAGACTAGTTCAACTACAGTAACTTTCTTTTTATTTTTTTTTGAGTACAGTTGACACACAACGGTACATTAGTTTCATGTGTACAACACAGTGATTTAACTTCCCTATATGTTATGTTGTGCTCACCACAGTGCAGTTACCATCTGTCACCACACAACCCTATTACAGTCTCATTGGCTATATTCCCTATGCTGCGCCTTTTACTCCTGTGACTTATTCATTCCATAACTGGAATCCTGTAGCTCCCACTCCCCTTCACCCATTTTGCCCCTCCCCCTATGCTCCTTCCCTCTGGCAACCATCACTTTGTTATCTCAACTACAGTAACTTTCACTAAGGCTTTCAAACTAGTTAAAAAGCAATATGATCCAGGGGCATGTGGGTGGCTCAGTCGGTTAAGCATCCAGCTCTTGATTTTGTCTCAGGTAATGATCTCAGGGCTGTGAGATCAAACCCCATGTCGGGCTCTGTGCTGAGCAGAGAGAATCTGATTGAGATTTTCTCTCCCTCTTCCTCTACCCGCCTCTACGCACTACCCGCACTCTAATTCACATTCTCTCTCTCTCTAAAAATAAATAAAAAGGGGCGCCTGGGTGGCACAGCGGTTAAGCGTCTGCCTTCAGCTCAGGGCGTGATCCCGGCGTTATGGGATCGAGCCCCGCATCAGGCTCCTCCGCTGTGAGCCTGCTTCTTCCTCTCCCACTCCCCCTGCTTGTGTTCCCCCTCTCGCTGGCTGTCTCTATCTCTGTCGAATAAATAAACAAAATCATTAAAAAAAAAATAAAAATAAATAAATATATCTTAAAAAAAAAAAGGAATATAATCCAAACTGAAAGCTTTTATATGACAAAGATGCAATGGAATCATAGATAAAAATAAAAGACATTTTGGCAAAAAATATTTACAATATGTAAAAGAAAGGAGTCACAGCCCTATCATACAAAGAGCTCTCACAAATCAATAAAAAGGCAACTGAAGAAAAGAATTTGCAAGTTATAAAAGAAAAATATAGATGGCTAAAAAACATATGAAAAGATGTTCAACTTCACCACTGATTAGGGAGATACAAATGTTTCAAAAATGAGATTCCATTTTTTTTAACCTGCCAGATAAGCAAAAATTTAAAAGACAGGTAATACAGGGAGGGTAAGGCAAAGGGTTCATTCTCATACTTGGCAGAAATATAAATTGGGGCAACATTTTTAGAAGGCAGTTTGTCAGTATAATTAAATTTAAAATATTACACATTTGACCCAGAAATTCCAAATTCCAGGAATATGCCCTATAGAAATAAAAGCCCTGGAATAAATGTATAAGAATATTCACTATATTATTATTTGCAATAGCAAAAATGTAGAATCATTTTAAATGTGTATCAATAGAGAACTGTTTATGATAAATCTGTATAATGAAATACGATGCAGCTTTTCAAAAGAATGATCTGTACTAACATTATATGTTAAAAAAAATTCTGAAGAATGAGTTATTACACAAAGAAATGTTTCTAACACTTAAGTTCTGTCCTACAATTTTTTTTTAAAGATTTTATTTATCCATTTGAGAGAGACAGAGAAAGCACGAGCAGGGGGAGAGGCAGAGGGAGAGGGAGAAGCAGACTCCCCACTGAGCTGGGAGCCAGCCGGAGGGACAGATGAGGTGCTCAATCCCAAGACCTGGAGATCCCGACCTGAGCCAAAGGCAGACGCTTAACCGTCTGAGCCACCCAGGCGCACCTGTTCTACAAATTTTTTTTCTTAACTATAAGCTTATATTTCTTTTATAATTAAAAACAATTTTCAGGAGTGCCCTGAATGATTTCACAACATTTGCCGCAAAACGGACGGGACTGGAGGAGATAATGCTAAGTGAAATAAGTCAAGCAGAGAAAGACAATTATCATATGGTTTTAGTCATTTATGGAACATAAGAAATAGGAAGATTGGTAGGAGAAGAAAAGGAAGAATGAAGGGGGACAAATAGAAGGGGGAATGAACCAGGAGAGACTGTGGACTCTGGGAAACAAACTGAGGGCTTCAGAGGGAAGGGGGGTGGGGGATCGGGATAGGCCGGTGATGGGTATTAAGGAGGGCACGTATTGCATGGTGCACTGGGTGTCATACGCAAGTAATGAATCATGGAACACTACATCAAAAACTAGGGATGTACTGTATGGTGACGAACATAACATAATAAAAAATTATTATACAAAAAAATAAATAAAAAATAAAATGCATTTTCAAAAATTTATGTTCTCTAACTCCCTGTATTAATTTCTAAAGTTATCATATATGTAATAAATATATTACAGAAAAAAAATAAATTTTTGGATGAAATACCTGTATTTCTACACTTATCAAATAATAAAATAGATCATGTTAAAATATTTTTGAGCAAATGAGTCATGTTATATATACAGTTTTGTATTGTGTTTCTTTCCCTCTTAACAGCAAGGAAGTTCATGATATAATCATTCTTTTGTGGCAATATATAATTTCATCAATGATTCCTAATAAACTTAAGAATTTTAAATGTTAACAAGTGATAAGTGAAATTAATCCCAAATTATGTAAACTGTACTTATATCTGTCCGGCCCAATAAGAACACCAAGTTTGCTTTGTTTTGTTTATTTGAGCACTAATCATTCTAAATTAAAACATACTTCACAACTTAGCTATTCCAACATTTCCCAGCCTAGGCCTCAAGAAAGGCCAGTATCACTTACGATATTAGCTTCATTGCTGCCCTGTGGGTCACCCACTGAACTCATTCCCAATAAGTTCTGTTAACAGTTATAGGAGCTGTTTTTTCCAAACTACTAAGACGTTATTAATTTAGGAAATCATTATAGTTCACCAGAGTCACAGATTGTTGAGCTACAAGGCTCCCCTAGACACTATCTAGATTATTTCACCTTCTTATGACAAAGAAGAAACTGATGGGGTGCCTGGGCAGCTCAGTAGGTTAGGCAGGTGACTCTTGATTTGGGCTCAGGTTATGATCTCAGGGTCATGGGATCCAGTCCCATGTTGGGCTCCTTGCTCAGCAGGGACTCTGCTGGAGATTCTCTCTCTCCCTCTGCCCCTCACCCCTGAATAAATAAATAAATATTGAAAAAAAAAAAAAAAGAAGAAGGAACTGAGACCTAGACAGAATGCCAAGTGTAAATGGCAACTCACTTGAAACTAAGACCTAGGACAAGAAAATACAAGGAAGAATTAAAGTATGAAAAAATCACTTTAATTAGAGGAAAGCAGACTCAGGAACTGTTGTGTTAGCTTATAAATCAAGTCAGATATGACAGAGTGCTAAAGATGGAGAAACCCATGCTCACAGTGGATACTTCAAATAACAGAGCTGACCTGTGCCTTCTACATGGGCCAACATCATCCTCTTAGCACCTCTGAGAAGAGGATGAATGCTGCTCCAGAAAGCTTTTATGAACTGGCACTCCCTCAGTGGTCAAAATCCAACAGGTTGTGGCCAGGCTTGAATCAAGTTTTGTGCAGCTTTGCAGACAAGTATAACGCTCTGAGAGCCAATCCTTACGTCCCCATGCAACCCACTTAGGCTTTCACAGTGGACTGGAGCTATAAAACATCTCATCTCATCTTAGTTTGAGACAGTAGAAGTACAGCTTTAGGAAGAAGCAAGAGGACTGTGTGGCTCCACTCCAGTCAGAACATACCAGAAACAGCATATTTTGGTGAAGAGAACCACTAAAAACTAGGGTTATCAGGATGGTGAAAGTGCTTCAAATAATATAAAAGGAAAAGCTGATAAACCCAGAGATGTTGTGCCTACAGACAAGAAGGCCTGAGAGGATATGACAGTATCTTTAAATCTCTACAGAAATGTTAACCTTGGATGGGAGACCACACTCCTTTGGTGTGGCTATAATGCAGGGATGCTGTGTTGGGGCTTAAGGGGATGGTCTGCAGACCCCTTGAATCTGAAGGAAAAGTTCTGTACACTTCCCTGTACCTGTGGGGGAAAGCCTCCTTATATCCTCTAAGGGATAAACAAGACCCCAAATAGTCAAGATGTACTGGGTCAAAAACACAAGGAGGAAAATTCTGGTTCAGTATCAGGAAGAACTTTCTATTATAGCCGCCCCAAAAGCTGAGTTCCTTGTCACTGTAGCCTTTCAATCAGAGACTAAACCACTATGTGTCAGGGATGCTGTGGGGATTCTTATACCAAATAAGGGTTCAACTAAATGACCTCAAACATTCCTTTCAAAGCTGAAACTCCAGAAACATTTTTCCTATGTGGAACATGGCTGTCTTAGAGTCTACCTAAATAGAAATCACTTCAACTTAAAAAAAAAAAAAAAAAAAAAAAGAAGAGAATATCTTCATAATGAGAACTGGTCATTGAAATGCCTACAATTGAGATGTCAAATCATAAAGGCTTAAACTTTTCATTCAATAATTTAAAAAATATAAAATATATTTTAGAGGTACAATTTATTAGGAAGGTACAATCTGTTTGGAGATACAATCTATTAGGCCACTTAAAAGTGTCCACATGGGGACCTGGGTGGCTCAGTCGGTTAAGCATCTGCCTTAAGCTCAGGTCATGATCCCAGGGTCCTGGGACTGAGTCCTGCATCAGGCTCCCTGCTCAGCGGGGGTCTTCATCTCCCTCTGCCCCTCCCCCTACTCATATGCAATCTCCCTCTCTCTCTCTCTCTGGCACACACATGGACACAAAAATAAATAAATAAATCTTTTAAAAAATGCCCACATTAAACTCAACTCTAAATAAGGTACTCAAAGAAATCATTACATTAAAAAAGTTTGAATCTAAGATTTCTATCCACCTAAGAAGCCATTGAGACTTACCTGTGTGCCATACGTACTGAACCCATACATATGTGCTAGCAGCAAAAAAAAGCCATTGTATGGGGATGAACAGCAGACATATTATATTTGATGTGAATGCTACACAAACAAAAAATACTGAGAAGGCCTAAAGGAAAAAAACAAAACAAAATTAAAAACACATCTTAGAACTTGTTATTTTCAAACAGATTATTAAAAGCATGTTGGACAAAACCTCTGAAACTGGCATGCTAGAACTATAGAACAAGTGACAACAAGAAATTGTAAACATTTAAAACCCACCATGTAAAAAGTAGAGGTTAATTCAATATTAAAAAGTAATCCTATTTATGTCGTCAAATCATGAAGAACGGGACCAGAACAAGCTGAGGTTGGGTCCCAGTGAGTTCATTTGGATTCCACAGGTGGATTACCTAAAACAACTAGCATTTTAACACAGAAAAGTCTCCTCTCTCCTCCTAACACATTTCTAAAGAACCTCATTCTTGAAGAACAGCCTGCTGGAGCACAAATGAACCAT
This sequence comes from Ailuropoda melanoleuca, assembly GCF_002007445.2. Classification (NCBI taxonomy): domain Eukaryota; kingdom Metazoa; phylum Chordata; class Mammalia; order Carnivora; family Ursidae; genus Ailuropoda; species Ailuropoda melanoleuca. Next base: position 5,271,116 of record NC_048219.1, on the reverse strand, counting down.
GATAGTAAGAATTATGCTGATGTCGAGGATTTTAATAATGCAGCCTTTCTCTGAACACACCACTAGGTATTCCCAAGAGGACATGAGCCCAAAGCCATCTTTTTGAGGCTCTGGATTTCTGGGTAGAAGAGTTCCAGGTTTAAGGTGTAGTCATGGAACACAAGAGAACTGAAGACCAACCAAGGGAACAAGCCCAGGCCTGTGCCCTTGCTCTAAAATCCAGTAGTTTTTAAAACACAGCCTGGGGATTCCCAGGGTCGGTGGGGGGATTGGGGGTGTCTCTGAGATCCTTTCAGTGGATCTTCCAGGTCAACACCACTTTCATAACAATATTAAGATGTCACCCGCCTTTTCCATGCTCACTCACTCAGGACTAAAGTGGCTTTTTTTGAGAAGCTACATAATATGTGATATTGCAATCCACTGAGTTCAGAAGCAAATATGAAAATGCAGCTGTCTTCCATTAAGCCAGACATTAAAGACATTTGCAAAAATGTAGTCAATCTTCTAATTTTTTTGTTTTGGAAAATATAGTTATTTTTCATTTAAAAATGTAATTTACATTAACATGTAATGGGTCTGTTATTATTTTTAAGTGAATTAATAAACATTTAAATTCGTTTTCAGTTTTGATTTCTAATAGAGTAAATATGGATAGATCTAATCCAGATAAATAAAAGCTCCTTAGAATCCTCAGTAGTTTTTAAGAGTTTAATGGGGCCCTGAGACCACAAAGTTGGAGAACCACTGCTCTAACTCTAACCCAATCACTAACACGGTGATAGGGCTCCAGAAGTACTTCAGAGTAGGACTGGGTAATTATTGCTTCCTTCACTACTCTGTTTCCCTCCCAAGGTCTTTGTCCCTCCCCTTCTTTTCACTGAAATGGTAGAGAAGGAGGGAGTAAAATGATTTGATCGTAGGTTTTTTTTATCATCAGCTTCTGAAGATTTTCTTAGAAAATTAAATCCCTTGCACTTGAAAAATATATTAATAAACATACCAGTCCCTGGTATCTGAAGGAATCATAGACGCTCCTGATGAAAAGCCAAAATGGCCACAGGTATTCAAATCTGAACTCCAGGACAAAATCTGCCAGGAGGACAAGTGCCCACACTACCAGGAATTTCAGGTATAAAAATGTACTGCAAAGCATAAAAATAAAGAATTAATTCAAGGTCACTGGTGAAGCACTAGAAAAAGAAAATGCACCGTTTTCTTTACGAGACAAAAAATATCTTCACATATCATGAAAACAACAGTGATAAAGGACAGAGAGAGATGTTGCTATAACCTACCTAAAGTTTAAAAGCTTTGGCATTCACTTTGAGACCCACAACTATCAAAGTAAGATGGTGACCAAAAATGCCTAATTCTATTTAAGATGGAAAAAAATTTTTACATTTCACCACTATTTTAAAACGTGCTAAGTGTCTGATTTAAAATACTGCAACACTCTCAAAATTACAGCTTTCCAGCTATTCTTCATTAGAAGAAAATGTCATGGTTGAAAGGCTTCAAATTTGCTGTTTCCCCACCCCTCTACATCTGTTTGAAGAGTCTTTGAAATTCTTAATGCACATCCCTACACGCTTGAAGGATTCTGTCTTTTTCCCTCTTTTCTCCTCTTGCCTTTCTATGTAGTATTCACCTGCATTAACCAAACAAACACCAAATGACTTCCCCAGATAGAAACTAACTTAGGGAGCAGTTGCCAATTACTACTGTGGGTTGTGAGAACACAAAATGTACATTAAAGAAAAAAATCCTAAAGTACCCCAGCCTTGCTCTAGCTAAGACGCACATGTGTGCTTCCAGCTCCCTCTGGATTTATTTAAGTAGAAGCAGATTTCCATATGCCAGTCAGGACACATATTTAACCACTGCAGCAGCTCAAGACAAGGCAAGGACATGGATTAAAATCTCAAAGTCCATCTTCTGGTTCATGAGTTGTACAATAGATAACAGAAGCCTTCAGATTAATAAGCCCCTTACTAATAAGCCCCTAATTCTATGTCCTTAATCCAGTCAATTCTGGAGCAGGGTAAGTTTAGGCACTAAAAAAAAAAAAAAAAAAAAAAAAAAAAATTTTTTCTTAGATATAGATTGGAAATACCTAAAATTCACTTTGATTTGGGCCAGAGCCTTGCATGCTGCTTTGTAATACAAACATTCCAATACTGATGTGATTACATTAGCTGTTTGAATATACACCACCAACAACAAAATCAAAACTTTAATAAATTATTTTCAAGTATATTAAAATAAAGAAAAACTTGTAGACTTGGGGGGTGGTAGACAACAAAAGCAAGATCCAGCACTGAGGATTCTTTCTGTACCCTCTGAAGCCACAAGGGTAAGAAGATGTCAAGGACAGACAGGTATGACCCTCAATGATACAGTAGCATAATGAGACATTAAGTGCAACTAGGGGCAATTTCTAATACTAACTCTTGGTAGAACTTCTTAGGGCTTGATAGTAAGTTTCGACTAAGAGGTTTGCTATACAATCAAGGAACCCAAGGCAAACCAGAAGAAAACAGGCTTGCACTCTAAGTCCCACCTTTTAGTTTCATTTCACTAGAATCATATTAGCCAGATGAAGAAGAAGCCCTCATTCTCACCCATTAAAAACCCATTACTGATCTGGGCACCTGGGTGGCTTAGTCGATTAAGTGTCTGCCTTCAGCTCAGGTCATGATCCCAGGGTCCTGGGATCGAGTCCCACATTGGGCTTCCTGTTCAGCGGGGAGCCCGCTTCTCCCTCTGCTCCTACCCCCCGCGTGTGCTCTCTCTATCAAATAACTAAATAAAATCTTTAAAAAAAAATCCATCACTGATCACAATGGAAAGCAAGGCGTATTTTACTAGAAGGAACAACTGAGTCATGTAGGCATTTGGGAACACAAATCTAGTTTCAAACTAGATTTCCAAGCTGCTTGGCTTTAAAACTGAAAGGTTTTTCCTTGTCTCTAGAACTGTTTCTAGGTTTTAAATAAGTGATAATAGCCTCTCATCCCTGTTTCTAAGGCATTTAAGAAATGGCACACATGGAAATGTTTTTCTCTCTCCAATGAACACTTTTTCCCATGGGGCTGCCTCTGGATGAGGTGAATGAGATGTGGCGAGTACACCATTGAGTGTAGTCATCACCACTCCCCAAGAGGAAAAGGTAGAGTACTACCAACTGTCTCTGTCCCAAATGCTCCCAAGGCATGGCAGGATCCCAGTCTAGCAGGCAACATTCCGTTGCACTATTTACATAGCATTATCCAAAGAATGACAGCCTATTGAATACTTTCTAATAACCCGATCATTTAAACCGAAGGCAATACAGAAATGATCATCTTTGCAACAATGACTACTCTTTTTCAAGTCTGTGACTTCAAGAGAGTTCCTTTTTATATATTTCATTTCTTTTCAAAAAAACTGCTTTCATATTTTCATGTTCCTTGACACCCAGCTCTTACTGAGTCACAGTTTCGAAGTACAGATATCTAAGGAAACTTGACCTTTCACAAACATATGCCATACCCTCAACTTTCCTCAGGCTCCCCTTTTAGGTGGGCCTGCCTCTAAAACTCAAGAGGCGATCTAATTAACAAATCAGATTTTACAAGTTTTGCAAAGAGAGTTCTAGAGTTTAGTTGCACAATCATGTGAATATATATATTGTTACTGAACTGTACACTTAGAAACAGTTAAGATGCTGAATTTTACATTGCATTTGACCACACTTTTAAAGATATATAAATAAGTAATTCTTTACTCATCTTTAAAAAAAAAAAGTTGACTTTACTTTAGGACTAGTACTGAATTTTACTGATTCATTTCTGCCTTCAGGGTTTTAGAAAGTTTAAGACAATTGCCTGATTCAGTATTCACTTAGCCCTCTGTATCAGTAAATTATGCTTACTAATCCTTCTACAGGTATATGTAGAAAAGTTAAAAAACAAGTAATCTAAAATGACTGCTTATCAGTGTAAAAACCCTAATTCTTTTCCTTCCATGTTCTGAAGGTCATAAGATTTTGCCAAATCCAAAGAGATGACATTCTAATGGGGAGAGAAAGTTAGTTTTTAAGCCGTTAGAGAATTCTAAAATATTTCTTTTAAACCATGAAGAGAATGTGATTAAATATAAAATATTTTTACACATACAGTTCACAACATGGTTCATAACTTGATGTTACTTTTTCTGATCCAAACATGTTTATGAATAACTATAAAATATCTTGAACAAAAATTTAAAGCATAACTACAATGAAAAGATATTTTCCATAATAATATAATGAAACAAGGGCAGATCAATAATGTCTTTTGATAGTCTTACAAGCTTCTGTTCTGGATGCCAGTGAAATTAAGAAGAGACATGTGCAATTATTAGGCTTAATGGTGGTGATTCTTTCAAAGTGGTTATTAACTATAAGTTTCTTTCCCCTCCCCCATTCTATTCCTACCCTTGCCATTTACAACCATTTTTAACCTGAATCTATTTGGCAATACTCTTCACCTATGGATTAATCATCTATGATTAATGAGAAGCAGTATTGAACATTTTTATTTTTCCAAGTAAAGTGTACCTTCTCTCTAGTACCACCAGCTGCTGTCATTTAGATCATTTTCTAGAGCCCACATAATTACCATGGTGTGGCCATCAATCCTCAGTACCTGACCTTTTCCCTAGGCAGACTAATGGCCATTTAGTTCACTTGGTCCTCACCACAGAAATGACTCCGTAGAATATTTCACTGGCTGTGCTAGTGGCCATCTATCTCAATCCCTAGCTTTCCTGTCATCTCTGTAATAGCAACTGTGAATTGCTTTTAGCTTTCAGTATGTAGCATGATACTTCTTACACCAAACTGCTGTCTTCTCTGTCATCAAATACCTCTCCCTACTCCACATCACCTCTAGAATATTCACCCAGCCTCTTGTCCAGCTGATATTCCTACTGCAATCTGAGTAAGTGTAATTATAGTCCTGCTACTCAAAGTGTGGTCCACGGACCAGCATCATCAGCATCACTATGAGCTTTTTAGGACAACAGTATTTCAGGGCCCATCCCAGACCTATTTCATCTAAGCCTACATTTTCGCTAGATCCCTAGTGTGTACTAGGACTATTTGTGTGTACATTAAAACTTGAGAAGTACTGGCCCATGGTATAAACTTCTCATTGTTATGGAACTTCCATTGAATTCCACAATGTCTCAGAAAGAAAACAACTATCTACTTAGATAATCGTACTTATCTCCAAACCCTTAGCTCTCTTTCCCTCAACTGGAAACACTGTTCAGGGTTGATTCTTCCATTTTCTTACTTTTCTTTCTGAGTCACAGACAATATCTCCACCTAAGTACAATTTAACCAAACGGAGCACTTCTATTACTATACTCATCCTTCGGCACACAGCACAAACATCACTTCATTAAAAAAAAGGCCCCCCTGATCCCAAAGTAAAGACTGTTACCCCATTATATGCTCACATAAGATTCTGTACCATAAGAACATTTAATCACAGTTATAAATAAATAGTATTTTATTTAATTAACTGTTTAAATATAAAGTCCACAAGAATAAAAGAGTTGCCTATTTTGTTCCCTGCTTTATCCTCAGTGCCCAGCAGGGCACCCTGCACACTAAAGAAATTCGACCAATATTTGTTGAATGAATGGCCTGCAATGCACAAGAGTGTTTAGGATTGACAGTAAGGCCTTTACCAAAGTACACACTTAAAATGAAGGTAGACAGAGAAATCATGCACAGGTGACTGGGAAGGGTATCTGAACAAAGCAACATCAACAAAGGTAACAAATACAGATTCTGCTCCAAAGATTACTGTGTACTTGCTCCCAATCTGTTCTGGTCTTCAATAGGAAGAAATTAATCTAATCAGCCTTGCTCTGCGAACCAGACTATCACTCCATTTGGCCTGCCTGCCACTGGCTCAGCCTACAGCGGGGGCTCTCAAAGTGTCTTCTATTAGCCTAACGTTAAAGACATCTACAAAAATGTAAAGCCACACTACTCTTCTCATGGGTTTATTATTTTTATATCAGCTTATAATTATTTAAAATGTGTCTGTCTTAATTTCTAATGCAGTAAATATTGATAGATACAACCTATATAAACCAAGAGTGGAAAGAGGTCCTGAGACAAAAATAATTAAGAAATGTGGTGGACTACAGAAAGTTTGCATAGCATCAAGATAAAATGGCCTAGCCCCCGCTGCTATGTGCTGCACCGGCCTCCCGATGTGCAATCCAGACAGGAGGATGCCTGAGAAGACCTAAGCTACTCCTTATTTTTCTTTTCTATTCTAGGCCTCCTATAGATCGCCAATAGAACCTTTCGAGTGTCAATTACACACACACACACACACACACACAGCCACTGCAATGACAAATCTAGTGTAAAAAATGCCGAGTTTAGAAAGAATAAAGAAAACCTAGAATAGAAACCACTTTTAAAAGCTTTTAAGAATTGTGTGGTGGGGCGCCTGGGTGGCACAGTCGGCGAAGCGACGGACTCTTGGTTTCGGCTGGGTTCATGAGCTGGGGCTTGTGAAATCAAGCCCGGTACCGGTCTCCGTGCCAAGACTGCTTAGGATTCTCTCTCCCTTTGCCCCTCCCAACCACCCCCCCCACGTGCATACTCTCTCTAAAATAAATAAATAATTCTTAAAAAGAAAAAGAGAATTGTGTGGTACAGCATTTTTACAAAGGATTATATAGACTGCAGAGATAGCAAGGATAGGTATTGTAATTTAACACAACTGGAGAATTTAGAGTTTTAGAAATTCTGCTTCAGAAACACTTTCATCTAAAAAAAAAACAACAAAAAAACAAACCACACCACTTTCAACAGTGTGGACTCTGTGAGGTTTGGGATGGGGGGTGCAGAAGCGCATGAGGAAAAAGAGAACCACCCAGAGGATTACACTTCGTATCTTCATCTACCTAATCACACCTTACACTTACATCACATGTGTAATTTTTCCAAATGCTTTCTTATTAATTATCTCATTTTAGCCTTACAACTGTGAAACAGGCAGGGTAGTTATTACGCTTTCATAGGAAAGAAACATGAGGAATCAGGAACTGAGAAGCTGCGGGGCACTGTTGAAAGAGCACAGAAACAGGAGTCTGGAGACCAGAGAGAAGTGAATTCTACGTGGAATGCTGTACTTCCGCTAAAAAAATAAATGAATACATTTCCATGGAAAGAAATGGAGAAGAGATTAAGTGAGGAGAAAAGCCAAGAAACTTTTCTGTAAAATGGAATCCTATTTTTGTTAAGGAAGAAATACACACATTTGCTTATACAGAAAAAAAGAGAAAAATGATACTTAAAAATTATGTAAGAGTGATCATCCCAGAGCAGGAGTACTAAGGTCTGTTGCATTATGCTAATACACTATCATGTTCATTTTTCCATAACATGTATGTGTTACTCTTATTTTTTTAACTCTTCATTTTGAAATAACTTTGGACTTACAGAAAAGTTCCATGAATAGTACAGAGTTCCCTTATATCTTTCACTCAGAATCCACAAATGATAAAACATTTTATCACGTTCTTGTTATCATTATCTCCCTATATATGTTTTATTGGGTTTTTTTAAGTCAAAGTCAGGAAATTAACATTAACATGTTACTATTATCTGATCTAGACACCTTATTCAGTAATTATCTCACTAACATCCTTTATTTTCTTTAAAGATTTATTTATTTTAGGTGGGGTGGGGGAGGGAGGGAGAATCTCAAGCAGACTCCCTGCCGAGCATGGAGACTGATGCGGGGCTCGATCTCATGACCCTGAGATCATGACCTGAGCCAAAACCAAGAGTCAGACATTCAACTGACTGAGCCACCCAGGCACCCCTCACTAATGTCTTTTAAAGCAACAAATAAACAGATAGGTAGAGCTCGATAAATCAATAGATCCTGGTCCCATCACATTTTGCACTGTTGTCGTATCTATACTGGTTTTTAAAAATTTATTTAACAGAGATTCTCTTACATATAATGTGAATTCTTACACATAAACACCACTCGGAAACGAAGTGGCACAATACTGTACAACAGAAAGAGGACAGACTTTGGGGTTAGACAGATATGGGCCTCTATCAAGTAACTACACCTGGGACAACCATGGTTTCCTCACAAATGAAACTGAAGCTAATATCCTTACTGGAACAAAATAAAACAAGGAAGAAAAAATAATAATAGTAGTAAAAGCAAATAAATTTATGAGCAATTATCCATGTCAGACACGATGCTAAGTTTTTTATGTGACTTATCTCAATTATCCTTATAGCAGTCCTATACAGTAGGTGGTATATTTACCATCCTCATTTTACAGAGGAGAAAACTGAGGGCTAAAGCAAGTAAGTGACTTGTTCAAGGCCACACAACTAGTGTCAGGGACATTCTTTGAAGTCAAATTCAAAGGACTTTAAAGCCCGTACGTTTATTCATCACATGGGACTTTCTCATCTCACATTAGATATTCAATAAATATTATTTTCCTTTTTTAAATCCTTTCCTATATACACATTCAACTTATATAATTCTTTAATTCTCCAACAGAACGAAGTTTTTAAAAAATGAGCTGATGTACTTTATCAAAGAATAAACCCTCAGTATCTCATTCATAAACTATGAATTTATAAACTTAATTTGTAAACACACTATGAAGCTCTGCAGAAAAAAAAATTTAAGTCAAACACTTTTTTTTAAAGATTTTATTGAGAGAGAGATACAGAGAAAGCAGGAGCGGGGAGCAAGGGGAGAGGTAGAGGGAGAAGCAGACTCCCCGCTGAGCAGGGAGCTGGATGTGGGGCTCGATCCCAGGACTCTGGGATCATGACCTGAGCCAGAGGCAGACGCTTAACCGACTGAGCCACCCAGGCGCCCCCTAAAGTCAAATATTCTTTACAGAAATAACTATGGCACAAAAGATGGGACAACTCAAGACTGCTTTCTAGTGAAATTCACACTCCTAGAATGATCATTGTAATGGAGAAACATGTAATTCAAAAATAAAAAGATAATTCATTTTTTAAAAGGTCATAATCACAATAAACCATGAGGTATATAGTTTGTCGAGCCTAGAGCAAGGTAAGAAAACAATGCTTAGGGGCGCCTGGGTGACACAGAGGTTAGGCATGGGCCTTCGGCTCAGGGCGTGATCCCAGTGTTATGGGATCGAGCCCNTGGCGTTATGGGATCGAGCCCCACATCAGGCTCCTCTGATATGAGCCTGCTTCTTCCTCTCCCACTCCCCCTGCTTGTGTTCCCTCTCTCGCTAGCTGTCTCTATCTCTGTCAAATAAATAAATAAAATCTTTAAAAAAAACAAAACAAAACAAAACAAAAAAAACAATGCTTATTACATCTGAGAAAGAAGACTCTAGCCTTAGTATTTCTCTCATCTGAGACAGGAATTTTTGTTTGACCATGAACATGGCACTCATTTTCTCTATAACTCAAGTGCCCTCACTACAAGATAGGCAAAATACTGACTTTAGTACTGAGCAACTTATTTGGTTTTTAGAAGTGCTTTAAAGATGAACAAAGTAATAATATAATTTAAAAACGGAGCTAGACTGTTTCTAGCCACCTCCCCTGTGCTACATAAGGAAAGAGACCTCCAACAGTGTAAATCCACTAGTGACGTCTACAGATACACCTCAAGCAGACTAGTTGCACCATTCCAACCCACTAAACGCAAAGCCTCTAAAAAAGAAAAGGCAACAGAAGAGATGGATGAGGGGTAAATTATTTCTGATGTCATAATCCCATGACTCAATGTGAGTACATTGTCCTTAAAAGCAGCAGAGAAAAACAAAGAAATGAAAATCAGGGCTATGAAGGGGCTTCAAAGTCTGGGGATGATAGGCATTTTGGAAGGTTGATGAGCAGAAGCCAACTTGATATCAGTTAAGTTAAGTCAAAGTAAAGATATAAAGCCTCAAAGAATAACATTCTAACAGCTGATTACGTCTTTTAAGTTTCCATTACCAGGATCCACGTGCCTTAAGGTGAGAGACCTTAAGGAAATAGTCACTCCTTGGGTATTTGAAGAAATTCATGATGGAAAAAAAAACATCTAGCAAAGGATCTGTGTTTCCACTGTTGGTCTGTACCATCATACTTATGTAGCTTGTCGAGCAAACAACTTTTTTCTTCCGGACCTATTTCTTGAAAACGATCCAAGTAAAATAATTACACCCAAATCTTGTAAGCCTAGAGAATAAAAGTAATCAGTATCTTTGAAGAGCACACTAAATTTCATCAAGAAAAGTAACCCAGAGGTGCCTGGCTGGCTCAGTTGGTAGAGCATGCGGCTCTCAATCTCAGGGTTATGAGTTCGAGCCCCATAACAGGAAGGAAGGAGGGAAGGAAGGAAACCTAAATACAGTATTTCAAAGTGAAATAAAATTTCTATCTGACCCTCCAGACTCCACAAGGTATATGTTATATTTTATTATACCCCCTTAAGTATCACCTGGATGGCAGCCTAGAAAATGACAAAACAAAACACAACACATATATACACACAAAACCCCAAAGGTTTAATATCAGTGGGAAGATCTGGGAGAAATGGCCAAAGAAAAAGACTCTGGAAATATAAGTGCCTATAGAACAGGAACTGGCTCCAGAATATCTGGCAAATAACTAACAAGAAAGTGAAAATTGTAAGTTATTAAGTCTACCATTAAAATCAACCTCCAAATCTAGTGAGGTTCAAGAAAGGCCATGAGGAATCAAAGAAAAAGGAGACTATCACTAATAAAACAGGAAGCTTTAAAGCAAATAATCTGAACTCGATCACATTCCCTCCTTCCCCTGCCTCAACTTGTAGCAGAAATTTAAAGGGATTTTCAAAACATCTAATGAAACTAAACTGCCAAGAGTACTCAGACAAGAAGAATCATAAATAAAGTTGGAGGAAAGTACCTTTCGTTTAAGGTAATACACTCCTGGCAAAAACTAAGTACAAAACTCCAGTGTGGCAGATTTCTTTAAATGCACTTCATGGAAACTGAAAATATAAGGATTAGGTAAACACCTCACTGGAAAGATTAGTCAAAACTTACCCCCTTTCCCAACAGCCCTCTAAAACAATACAGAATCTATCACTTTCATGTCAGGTCCAGTGTGGCTGAAGTTAAAGCCTCCCAAGATTACCAAAGTGCTTTTAGGCTGTGAGGTTGCAACACTGGTGTCTGGGGTTTTGGTTGCAGAACACATGTACAATCGAGGCAGCCAAGGGTCATGCCAGCCTCTAGTGGCTTTAATAAGCATAGCCCGAAGGAGGCTAAAACTAGGCTTAGGAAACATCATTAATTAAAGAGGCAGGAAAAGCAGGAAAGTGAAATCTCTGGAGATCAGATTATTTAGACTAGAGTCTGAAAAAGGAAATTAGGAAGCTGAGAAGGATGCAAACTTTGATCATTTCAAAAGTCAAAGGCCAGGAAACTCTCTTCTGAAACAAAGATGGGACAAGGTATTCTGTGAACCAGGGATGTCCCGAGTCCTCAGCTCCAGTTTGAAGGCGTGAAGCTGTCAAAGTCTAGAGTCAGGCACAGTCCTGCGCCGCCCAAGCTGCCGGCAGCATGCTACATGCAGAACCCGGCACACGAGGACAGGAAGTATTCATAAATTCACGAGGGAAGGGGCATTTCCTTCAACCACCAGTAACAGAGATATAAAATAGTTTCCTGAAGCTTAACACATGCGCCTTACTTAAAATGCTTATTATGCCTACTTGGGCAAGTAACAATTTTAACTGCAGAGGCTTTCAACATAAACGTCTCTGCCCCTGTCTGCTACTTACCACACCTCATCTCATCTTCCCATTATAAAGTCAGTAATTCTCAGGGGGAAGGAAGTGGGGAACATGGCAAAGTGACAGGTGGGTAAACCATACAAGATCCCCTTAAGGCTTTTAAAGACTACATAGCACTCCAACCCCACCTCACCTGGAGAATCACTGCATGTAATTAGACGTTACTGTTGGGAGTGTCTGGTACATGTGTGAAGGCAGACAATGGACGAGAATCACTGCCATAAAAACCCGAGGACCTCTGAAATGTCATTGTTAAGTGGAGTTATTTTACTTTCTTTCATTAATAACCGTTCCTTATCATTTCCAAAGTACTTCCACATCTATCTCATTTGAGTTAGAAAATACTCCCTCACTTAGTGGCGGCCGTCTACTTCATCATAAAATAGCACAGGGCAAAATAAAGCTGTTAATGCATCAGGTGAACAACTAAAATAGCCAGCTAAAATGTAATTTAACAAAAATATCTTTCCTTGAACAGAACGAAAAGTTCTTTGGAACCTCAAAACCACTGTCCAAGTTTAAGAGAGCATTATGATGATCTACTAGACTGTAAACTCCCTGAAGACAAGAAACCGTATCCCACCCTGTATCCTCCACAATTTTCTGAATGATGCAGGTTCTTAACTGAGTAGAATGAATTAGTTTATATTCATTTATTATTAACTCACATACTCAATATTTACTGAATACTGAATTCCTACTCTGGCTCTGTGCTGCCCTGGATTGTTTTTAAATGTGTTTTGAATTTTAGTTCTTAATAACATAAGAGAAAATCATCACCATTCCCGCTTCTTTTCTCTCACTCTTATTAATTTGACTGGAATAATGTACCTGTACATTTCAATTTTCAAACAATGGACACACATATAAATGTAGATAATCCTGATATGTCTAAATTCCATTTTCCTTCTACCTTGCCGCTGAAATAATTTTATCACAGTCATTATACTGACAATAATCATATCTTTTGACAATCACCTCAGTCACAGTTGCTGGATTGGAGCCCATGATTAAAAGCATCTCAGCAATAGGAGTTTTTTCAGCAAGACCAAGCAGCAACTGACCCTTTGTTTTGACTACTCAACTTCTGTTTATAGCTGTAGCAAATCTTATAGTCTCTCTTGCCTCCTTAAAGAATAAGCCAAACATGTTGAACTGTGATAACAACATGGTAAATAATATTTGTATAGCCCGCTAGAATTTATAGAGTTTCACAAACTGAACATGAGCTCCTTTAGTCCTCAAGACCATTTGAGAGATGAGAGAATGGGGCTCAAAGTGGCAGAGCTGGGATTCTGAGTACGAACCCAGATCTCCCGATGCCTGCAGTCCAGTGCTCTCTTCATCACAGCTGCCTCCTTGCTATGCCCACACTCAAAAAGTTGTGCAGACTGAGAACATGAAAATAATGTTCATGAAAGGTTATGCTGAGAAATAGTAGATAGTGATTATCAAACCTGTCAACAGAGCTTCAGAAAAAAACAAAGCTCTCTGTTTAATGAGACCCAAATTGGCCAGATGTTGAGAAACAAAATGGGTAATAGATGGCATGAAAAACAACTTAATATAGAGTTAAATTCGATGATCACAGAAATTCGATATTCACAAATCCTCAAACACCATAATTTATAACTAGCCCCCTGATTCTGTTTGCTTTAGAAATTAAGGAAAAATATCTAAATATTAAAAAAAAAAAAGAATTGGAAAAAAACAAAACCATGATCTTGTTCTTTAGTCCAATGCTCCATATTATAAACTAAGAAACAGGTAAGTGAATTAAAACATTCATTTGATATATTATGCTCCAAAAGGAAAGACAGGTAGAAAAATACGTAAGTCTTTGATTAACATCTAACTTAAACAATGCCAAACAGAGAAGGTTAAACAGATTTGAGAGCTGTTGGGTTTTAAAATTTTACAGCGAAACTCTGAATAACTTGCATAGCATATTTACTTTACGGTAAGAACATTTGAATTCCAAAAGATCATCACTAAAATAATAGATCTTCATTAGACAATGAATTCACATTGTTCACACTGATTAAGTGGTTACTACTGGGCAGGTTATTAAACTGGGCATCATTTGTTCAAATATAAAGAGATGTCCAAATACAACAAATGTAAACAATATGGGATCCCCAGTCTTCTTTCTATAAAGGTATATCATCATATGTTACTGCGACTAGCAGCCACTCAAAGTCCTTGGTCTACAATTCTGTTTAATATGCTTTTTCTATTCTCGTGTCACTATTTAGTTGTTCAAATCTTTTTCAATGGGCAGAAAAAAATCCTCCCTAAAGGATCATAGTGTCTTCAACTTGAAGAGGCATTTCCCCTCACCCATTAAATCTGTAGGAAAATGGTTTTTGCTTTTTCACTTTCAGTTTAAATGGTCAGGTCTGACTGATTCAGCATGGATTTTGACCTGTTTTACTGACCGCTGTACCCTCATAGCTAGAACAGGGCCTGGCATATAGTACATACATTTGTTGAATGAATGAATTACTCCTATGATCTATGGCTCATTACATAAGGATATATCTATATAGAAGGATAAATACACATATGAACTTTATACTTTGACTTCTTAATGCTTTTAAACTTGAAATGAAGAAAACCCTTGATGTTTACATCACTCAGCTGCTTGTGAAAAGCAATCTTCCATATATGTAAACAACAGCATGTGCAAGGCATACAGTTATGCTAAGACTTGGTCATTAGCTTGGTGACAACTTGGGTGTTACCAGCTACCTCACATATTTCTCTAAGTCCCACAGCTCGGAAGAGCTAAATTATAAAATGCCACGAAGACTCAAGTAAGCCAATACGCACATGCTGAGAATTCTCTTTTGTAAACTAATTATTTCTCCATCGAAATCATTTATCAAGGCAAGTACCATTCAGAATTAACATTCTAAGAAGAACCAGAAAATAAAAGGTCGTACACAAGTTCTGCGTAAGAAGCTGTGATTGTCACTAAGTTGCCCCACGAACCTGTTGTCCTTCTCCCCCTCAGAGCAGTGAATTCAGTTTCTATTTAAAGGGACACTGCTCTTTTCTTTCCAGAAGAAAAAGAAAATTTTGAGTTTGGGGAAAAAAAATCCCTTTTAAAAGGTTCGAAGAAAACTATCTGCTTAGAATGGTCAAAATAATGTTTGCTGAGAAAATGGTCATCAGCTCCTTCTGAGTCTGGAGCGGGGCCACAGGGCATGATTAGGGGGTATCGGCTTCAGCCCTCGGTGCCAAGTCTGAGATCCCTCAAGAGAAGCAGAGGGCGAAAGAAGGGGCAACGTGGCCACCTGCCCAGTCTGCCGGGGACCGTGGGGCCACTGTCTGCTCCCAACTTTGTCAACCTTTCCCCCTACTGCATATGGTCCACGCGCCTCCCCACTCAGGCCGGCGACTCCCAGGCCAGAGCGGAACTGAGGGGCCAACGGAGGCCCTGCGGCCCCGGGAGCAGCCCTCGGGCCCGGCGGCGCGGGCTAGGAGCGCGGGAGGGGAGGGGGCTCGCCGCCCCTCCCCCCGGCGGGGCCAGGGAGCTCCCAACGGCGGCTCGGCGGCTTCCTCTGCCAGCGCCCGCCGCGCCCTCCCCGCCCGGCCGNGGTGCCCGCGCCGCCTCCGCCGCCGTCTCTCACCTCAGCCGCCGCCGCCGCCGCCGGCCCGCCCCGCGTCGGGCCTGGACTCTACCCCTGGGGCCGGTCACACAGACATGGAGCCAGCACCCGGGGGGAGGGGGGTGGGACGGGGAGGGGGGGCTCAGAGCCTCCTCCGCCTTCGGAAACAAAGAAATGACAATTCCGGGGCCCGCCCGCCCCAGCACCAGCCAGCCGCCTGCCCCGCCTCCTCGGCTCCGACGGACGGCCCCCGAGGCCAATCAAGGGCGCCGCTACACCGCTGCCGGCCAATCCAAGGGCCCGCTGAGGCAAAACGGACTCGAGAACCCGCCTCTTTGAAGGACAGAAGAATGCGCCAATCATTATAGTGTCTGTGTGCGTGCCTGGGCCTATCAGAAAAGATTTAAATAGAGGCTTATAAATAGGCCCTATAAATATAACATCCTATATTATGCCTTATTGCGAAGGTACACTTCATGACTGTTGGATTGCGTTTCATTGTATTATAATCCATGCTAGAGCATACCGTGGTATATTCATTGCCCGCTATCACTAGCACTATATGAAATCGGGAGGCCTGGGCTTGCGGCATGTGCTGTTTCTGCGCTGACATGTGCTCCAGTCAGTCGCGTCATTATGTAAGGGGCTCGCAGCATCCTCCCCCTCCGGGAGCCTCCGGGGTCAGCGCCGGGGGCCCTTTCTGCGGATCCTGGAGCGTTCGGCCAGACCGGTCGCGTCAGCGCGCGACGGGGGTACGAATGACAAAGCAAACCCCCCACACACATACACACACACACACCCTGCCAGCTCCCGGCGACGTGGTGACAGCGCGGCGGCCAATCGGAGGAGGGGCGGGGCGGGGCTGCTGCGGTCCCGCCCCCTGGAGGTCGCGTCACAGGGGGCGGGGCCGTGGGTGCGCGCGACGTCGCGCTGGGCTGCCGGGGGTGTGTGGGGCGGTGCGACCCTCGCTCCACGTCCGCAGGGCGGGCTGTGCGGCTGGCTCCGCCGGCACCGCGCCGGCTGGACACGGCGAGCGTCAGCGTCGGGGACGTGTCTGTGCCGCGCGAGGGGCTGATGCCGCGGAGACTAAGGGAGGCTGCTCCGCGGCGAGAGCCGGGCTTCTCAGATGTTGGGACAACTGGCCAGAGACCCCTCACCGGACCCTCCTAGAGCACCGATTTCGGGCTAGGCACCGTACTGAGTGCTTTGCATTTACTTGCTCATTTACTCCTTATTACTCCCTTGCAACGTAGGTATGGCAAAATCACCTTAGAAAAGACAGCAAAGATTCTTTAAAAAAGAATGTCATTAAAGCAATCTGGGAACCCGTCAAAAAGTAGCTGAAGGGAGAAGAAAGACCCATGGATCTCATCACCTTAACACGACCATTATCAGCATTCTAAATTTTTTTTTCCTTTCCTATTTCCCCCCATGGGTGATATTATTATTACTATTACTGCTATTATTACTAAACAGAGTAGTGATCATACTAGATGTTCAACTTTGTATTCTGTTCTTTGTGTGTGTGTGTGAGAGAGAGTAAATCAATAGAAGTTTATTAAGTGAAGATACAGAAAAAGCTCTCGATTGAGAGGGGCCCCGACAGGGTTGCCACTGAGTGCTTTTAGGGTTGGTCTTTTTGTATTCTGCTCTTTAACGTAAACGTTGTCCGTGTTATTATGCATCCTCCCTAAACGTCTCTGATGGTTGCTGAATCTCCTATCAAGTGGCTGTACCAACTTAACCACACACCAACAGTGGGACTGTGAGGTGGTCTTCCAGCATATTTTAAAAACTATCAGGAAGTAGATGGTTTCTGGTTTTGTCCTGAGTTGGGGTGGACCTCTTCCTGCCCTATAATCACCCCCTTAATCAACACCCACCCCAAGGAGGAACTTGCAATTTGTATCAAATTCATCATCCTCCTCTGCTGTCCTCCCTTATTTTATCTTGCTCACAAATCTTTAAAGATCTTCCAATGCCTGAAAACCATTCTCTCTCTCTTTTTTTTTTTTAAAGATTTTATTTATTTGACAGAGAGAGATACAGCGAGAGAGGGGACACAAGCAGAGGGAGAGGGAGAAGGAGGCTTCCCTCTGAGCAGGGAGCCCAATGCATGACTCGATCCCAGGACCCTGAGATCATGACCTGAGCCGAAGGCAGATGCTTAACGACTGAGCCACCCAGGCGCCCCATGAAAACCATTCTCTTTGTTGTTGCATCCAGAGCTGTCACATTGGCAACCCAGTCTCCTTTTCCAGGCCTACCCAGGCCAGCAAGCCTTATCTACTCACTGTCCTCAAACCCACTGCAACCTTATCTTCCCTCCTTCTTGCCTTTGCTCCCACACAGAGCATCCCCAGCAGTGCTGCTCCTAAGACATGTTTTCTTGGGTGAGGCTTGTTCATCCACCAAGGATGAAAGCTTCTTAGGGGATTGGATCCATACCCTGAAGAGATGCAGTTTTGAAAAATTGCAAGAGTACCTGCCTTCTCAGACCAGGACTGAAATTCCAGCTTGGCCACTTACTAGCTGGGGCAAGTTACAGAATCTTAGAACCTCTGTTTCCACTTGGGTATGTTTTAAGGCTTATAGGATAATGAACTTTCGGGGCCAGGTGTGCAAGAAGTTACTATTAATATTATACTTGTTTTTCATCCCTCACTTCTCTCCAGCATGTTGATAAAGTGGCACTGGGGGGCCAAGGATAACAAACTCTGTGAGCTCAAACTTCCACCAAGGCTGCCCGTCATTGTGAAAGGGTCTGAATGGAATGCTCTGCTTGGAGCAGCAGAAAAATGCTTCAGCTGCCAACGTGAGTTGGATCATGGAGGAGGATACAGGCAGGACCTAAATCAATATGCTGGAGGCTTGAATGCGTTAGGAAGTTTATATGATAAGATCCTGGCTCCAGACTCCATGGGGCTCCAGATCTGAATAGCCGTCATCTCCATGACTACAAGGTTCCAGATTACCTGGGCCAGAGACAAACAGCCAACTCAGTAAGGTTACAACAGGGCCATATCCATGGTCTTTTCCACTCCCCCTATGTCCCTGTAATCTAGGACAGTGCCATGGCACACCGTGGAACAAATAGGTGAGTAATCCAGGAAAAGATGACAGAGGTACTAGAGCTCACTGTCTAGCCTACCATCCTGATAAGGACATTCCTTGCCATGTCAGAAGTGTGGAGTGACTGGGAGTTACCCTCAGGCATAAGGCTACAGGGGAGAAAGAGAAAGAACAGAGAAAATCTGGAGGTCTGTGTTCCAACCCCTGGTGTTGAGTTACCTGCATAGAGCTCTGCCAAGATGCCCTCTGGAGACTCTTCAAGCTCTATGTTTAGAAGCAGGTCATATTAGCTCCATTTTACAGATGAAAACAGGCTCAGAGAAAATAAAATTATGCAGTTGGCTTGGTAGAGCAGTTTAGCTCAAGGAACAGCTGAGTGAGATCAGCCTTTGATACTACAGGCCGTATCTGGTGCCTAGAGTTGGTTATTGATGATTAGGTTTCTTGATCTGGTGATTGGCTAGAGTGGGATGACAAGAATGGTCCCCTTGCCAAGAGCCCACAGTAAGACTGCCCTTCTCCGTTCCGTTCTCTCTCACTCCTCCTGCCCCAGCCAGACCATCTCTTTTCCTGGCCCATCCTAGCCCAAGCCCCTTTGGACTCTAGTCAAGTGCCAGCCTTTCCCCTTCTGCGCCCTCAAATGGCTCTTTGGGATCCTGAGGGCACAGACCTGGGCAGAGATGAGACAGGCCTCCTGCTGGCTACAGAGACCCCAGCTCTGCACACTCCATCAGCAGTCAAGTACCAGTGGAGATCAGTGGCCATTTTACAAATGAGTAAGACAGGGAAGGGGAATCATTTATTCTCATTCAAAAGACTAGCTCCCAGTCAAGAATTCAGGGCTGTCCCTCCTCTTCTCCTGGGATGTTTGCTGGGTAAGGGGTTGAAATTTACACTTGAGCTTCACAGCTCAGAGTAGCTCAGATTAGTCTGGAGAGTGATCATTACAGCCTATTTCACAAATAAGAAAACTGCCTCCCTCCTCTTTCAGTAGCCTCAATCCCCTCACGCCCTCCAGGCAGGGCTGGCCCAGCTGCCTTGAACTTGGTTCCCGTGCTGCAGGAGTCACAGAAAAGTCCAGGCATCCTGATGGCCACCTCTTATCCAGGTATCTGTGTCCGCCAGAGAACCCTGTTAATGGAGGATAGTCATTGTAATGTCTAGAACAGAAACAGTTTAGAAATAGCCCAGATCATCCCGCAAAGGGCACTGGTCAAACACGGATTCTTCCCACGGAAGTTGTGTAGCATGGAGAATGGTGACACATAGCGCTTACCAGGTACGGCACTGCTCTAACTACCATGTGCACTTTGATCTCATCCTCACAGCAACCCTATGTGGTAGAGATGATTACTGGTGCCACATTACAGGTGAGAAAGCTGGCACAGAGCAAGTCAGTTCTTTGCCTGAGGTCACACAGTAAGTGATAGAGCCCGGATTCAAATGCAGAAATTCTGGCATCACAGGTGGTTCTCAGCCACCCTGATAGAGTGTTGTAGAAAGATTTTCCTGGCTTGGAAATGACTTATGATATACTGTTCACGGAAAAATCAATTACCCGACAGTATGTGCTATATAATCCCATTTTTGTAGGGGAGAAAACAAGGCTTAAATTAACATGACTAGAAAAAAAAATCTGAAAAATATACAAAAAGAAGTAGAACTGGATTTGGAGATGTTGAAATCATGGTGTTTTATGCAAACTTTAGGCACGTTGCATTTTCAGAGTTTTCTACGGTAAATATGCCAACCCTGTGCAATAATAATGATTATAAACGTTAATGGAGCATTTGCTACACATCTGACACTACGTGCACCTCCTCATTTAATCTTCACAACTGGGGTTCCCTGGGTGGCTCAGTCGGTTAGATGTCTGACTTCTGATTTCAGCTCAGTTCATGATCTCATGGGTCATGGGATCGAACCCCACATTAGTCTCTGCACTGATGGGGAGTCTGCTTGAAGGTTCTTTCCCTCTGCCCCTCCCCCCCAAATAAATAAATCTTAAAAAAAAAATCTTCACAACCAGCCTATGAGATTGATACTGATTTTCCCTACTTTCACAGATGAGGAAACAGAGATACCGATCATCATACCAAAGTTCACACAGATAATAATTTGTGGAATAGGGATTTGAACCCAGATTGCCTGACTCCAAAGCTCACGTTTGTTGAATGAATGAATGATTGACTTAGCCACACGTAAACCAGGCATGCCCAGAGCAGGGTCATGCCCTTGGTATGGACAAACTTCCAGAGAGGGATTGGAGGATCCACCTACGTCCTTGCTCGCTGCCCATGACCGAGCTTTACCATGCTTGACTCAGATGAGGATGGCATGGTGAGTATTCTCATGGAGTCCCATTTTTATAGAAAATGCATGAATACATGTGAATTCTGCAGTCTCTCTGACTTGATTCGTCACACCTGGAGGAAGCCTGGTCACTTAGATCAGAATGCCACAGGCATGGCACCCCTTGCCCACCTTCCTTTCTATAACCCAACTGCCACTCATGCTTTCTGTTCTCATGTTTGTAAAACTCTGTGAGGAAAGTGGAGCAGCTCATCTTATTTGACTCACGAGGAAATGGAGACTGTGAGTGGTTTACTAGATGGAAGGCAGAATTGCCACAGCAGTTGACAGCATAAGCCCTGGCGTCAGATGGATGTGGGTTGGGTCCCACCCTTAGCATTTATTAGCTGTGTGACGTCGAGCACTCACATCACCTCTCTGAGCAGAGATGACTGTGCCTGTACTCACAGACTTGAGGGGAAAAGTTGCAATAGCGTATGCAAAATGCCTGGTCCGGTGCTTGGCATTCCGGAAATGGCAGTTGTTATTTATTCAAAAAATATTTAGGGGCTCCTGGGTGGCTCTGTCACTTAAGTGTCTGCCTTTGGCTCAGGTCATGATTTCATGGGGCCTAGGATCGAGCCTGTGGGATCTAGCCCTGCTTTGGGCTTCCTGCTCAGTGAGGAGTCTGCTTCTCCTTTTCCCTCTGTGTGTTTTCTCTCTCTCTCTTAAATAAATAAATAAAATCTTTTAGAAAAGCAAGTATTTATTGATCACCTATTATGGATGGAGCACTAGGTGCTGAGATACGATAGTCAAAAGTCCCTGTTCTTATGCTGCTTGGCTCAGAGATGGAGAGGGCAGGGGCAGTTATGTGACAGGAGGGGGATTTCAGGCAGAGGGGGCAGCAGATATACACAGTGCTTTCCCCAACATTTTAGTATGAGAAGTTTCTAACAGACGCCAAAGGAGTTGAAGGAATTATATAGTGAAAAGCCACTTACCTGCCACCTAGATTCGACAATTAACATTTAACTGTATTTGTTTTGTGACATATCTTCCTAGATCCCTTGTGCTTTCTTGTACCAGGTGAGCTGCCTTGATGATTTGGAGACAGAATGTCTAGGGTGGTAGTCCGAAAACAGGGGCCTTTTGCAAGAGTCAGAGGGGAAGAAAGAACATTCCCCTCTTGACAAATCTGTTGGGAGAGGCCAAGTGTGGGGGACACCTCCCCTTATTAAAGAAAGCCTGTTTGGCAAGGAGCTTGGCCCTCTTGTCAAGCAGTCAGTCCCTCACTGGGGCAGAAGCAGGGCGCACAGGGGTTTCTGGGGTTGTGGGACCAGCTGCCACCCACACGGAGTTGGCCAGAGGATAAACACAACCATCAGGGGGCTTCAGGCACAGGGGCTGGCAGTGATTGAAAATCTTGAGTGTTCATCTGTCTGACATTTGGTGCCCCTGGGCAGGTGAGTCCAGCTGCCTGGTTTACAAGGCGCAGGTACAGGACCCAGGCCAGCTAGGGTCATGTTTATTTATCCGCCACACAGGGGAGCCCCTTCTTACAGAAAACTAGTTCACAAGAAGTCCTGAGGGCCAGAAATCAGGACCACGGGGTGACCATGAGAGAACGGAGACTTCTATCTCTGATCTGTAGGGGTGAGGGTACCTTCTCTCTATTGTTGCTGTCGCAGTGACAGAGGGCTGAGAATCCTATGGTCCTAGACTTAGAAGAGGACTTAGAGGTTGTCTGGGCCAGTTGCCTGGTTAAACATCCAGTCGCTCAATGCGGGCTTTGGGTCTGGGTAAAATCCCGGTTCTCCCACTTATTAGTCCTGTCACCTTGGACAAGTCATGTAACTCTTCTGCACTCGGGTGACTCATTTGTAGCATAAGGCTAATAGTACCCACCTCCCAAGGTCACTAACTGAGTTCACACATGTGAAGCACCTAGAACAGTGGCTAGCAGCGGTAAGTGCTCTAAGTGCTTGGTAAGTGTTTGCCCCAGAAAACATCTCAAGCAAAAGGAACTGCTGTCAGTGGTTTGCAGCCATTCCCCCTTGCATACATTAACATACTGGTCTTTTATTATTATTATTAATTTTATTTTATTTATTTATTTGACAGAGATAGAGACAGCCAGCGAGAGAGGGAACACAAGCAGGGGAGTGGGAGAGGAAGAAGCAGGCTCATAGCAGAGGAGCCTGATGTGGGGCTCGATCCCAGAACGCCGGGATCACGCCCTGAGCTGAAGGCAGACGCTTAACCTCTGTGCCACCCAGGCGCCCCTTATTATTTTTTATAAAAGTGGGAACATACTGTACACACTGTACTATAACTTGCTTTTCCACCCAATAGTATATCCTCTGTGTCACTTTTGATAAACCTTAAAAGCATTTTCCTCTAGATTTTTCCACATATGTTCATGACCATGATATCAGTGGCAAGGTGTGTGTCCTGTAGCTTACTTGCCAGTCCCCTACTACTGGACACTTAGGTTACTTTCTTTTTTTTTTTTCCTTCTGCAAATAAAGCTGTGCTGAGCAAGAAGTGACTGATGTCAGCTGACTGTATGACCTTGGGTATGACCTTCTGGGTGTGAGTTTCTTCATCTAAAAACAAAATGACAAGATTCTTCTGGGTAATTAAAATCTCCTGCAAACCACATATGAATCACTTCCAAGACATCGCTGACAAGTAACCTTCAGCTTCCATTTGCATTCCGCCGGGGACAGGGTGCTCTTTACCTCATGAGCAGCCTGTTTCACTGGACAGCTGTAATGGGCAATAAATTATCCACCCATGCTGGGCCAAAATCTGTCTCCCTGCAACTTCTAGTCTAGTTTTATTATCTGAGGCCCCATAAATTCAGTCTATGCTCAGTGGCCAGTGGCTAGGGCCAGTGCAGAAGGTAAGAAAACTTCAATCCTTCCCTTCCTTCCCTCCTCCCTCTCTTTCTTTATGCTTTCTTTATCAGACGTCCGCTAGGCATGGATGGGGGCTACGGAAGTTAGCTGCAGGGTCAGAACTGGGTCCCAGGCTCCCTAAATCCCATTTCAGGGGACTGTCCCCTGCCATGGGACAGGGGTCCTGAAGCTGGTGGCCTGCCTCAAACGCGCTACAAGTACACATGTCCCAGGCAGAGTCCGGGGTTGCTCTGTGAGGAGGTGACCAGAGCTGGAGACAACCATAGCCTAGGGCTCGGGCAGGACCCTGCCAGGTTTTTACTAGAGCTGGACCCAAGCCTCCTTTCTTTTCCCCCACCTACCCTTCAAAGATTTCAAACAAGTAGACTTAAATACAGATTCAGATATAAATAATTTCAGCCATGTAACTCCGCGGAGTTTGCTCCTCAGGGGCTCTGTCTGGATCTTCCTCAAGGCTTAGTGTTGTTCTTGGCTTTCATTCATTCATTCATGCATGCATGCATTCATTCATTCTCAATACATTCTGATTAAGAGCTTACTGGGTAAGGTTTTAAAGAGAAATTTTGCCTATCCAAAGCCCCCTCTGAGCCTCTGTTTCCCCGTTTGTAAAATAGGAGTGTTGACCTACTCTCTGCCTTGCAAGGCTACGGGGAGGGTAAATTGAAGTCATGAGCAAAGGAGGGTTCTTCTGTGCGGGGGCCCAGTGAACGGATGTGCTCTTTGAGGCTACGCACAGCGCCCGCCCTGGAGTAGGAAGGCTTCAGCTACTTGTTGAATGAACAAATAAGTGAATGAGTGAATGAACGAGTTAGTGTTGGAACAAATGCCTCTTTCCCCTCCCTGTCACAGCCCCTCTGTTCCTGTGTTAACTCCATCAACAGACCAGCAAAGCCAGCCTTGTAGCCCGAGATAAGGCTTTTGGCGGGTGTCTCCCCTATCACTCCCCGGAGTGGGGGTGGGGGCAGAGGGGTGATGCCTGGAGCTGGTGGAAGTGCCACACGGACACGGACACAGGATGGGCTCTAAGTACCCACCATCTATGCGGCGCTGCCTGCCCCTGTGGACCCTGGTGCTGGAGGCGGCCCTCATTGTCATCTTCTTCTTTTTCACTTCCTATGACACTTCCTCACAGGACCCGAAGAAGCTCGCGGGGACCTTTCGAGGTGAGTGTCCAGAGGGGAGGTGGTCCCAGAGGCAAATAGCAGGAACAAGGGAGGAGGAGGTCTGTGGTCCTCCAGGGGCCTTGATGTTCCTTTCCACAAAGTCTCCAGTAAATGGGTTCTCACACCTTCTCCCATAGGTTGCGCAGAGACCCAGCCAACAACATAGGCTCCCCTTTAGGACCAGCATGGACATCTCCTCTCCCATGAAGCCTTCCTTGATTTGTCAGGGCAGTGAGGGGGCCTCCTATTCTGTATTTCTAGAATTTCCTTTGCCAAATGGTTTTCATAAGTCTCTGCTTCTCTGTCGCCTTCTCCCCTTTCTCCTGAACAGCAAGGAATTTCATGTTGTTTGGCTTTTTGTTTTTGTTTCCTTTTTTTTTTTTTGGTCTCTCTTGCTCATTTCTTTTTTTTTTTTTTTTTTAAGATTTTTTATCTATTTATTCGACAGAGATAGAGACAGCCAGTGAGAGAAGGAACACAAGCAGGGGGAGTGGGAGAGGAAGAAGCAGGCCCATAGCGGAAGAGCCTGACGTGGGGCTCGATCCCATAACGCCGGGATCATGCCCTGAGCCGAAGGCAGACGCTTAACCGCTGTGCCACCCAGGCGCCCCTCTCTTGCTCATTTCTGTACCACCCTCCTTTTGGTAGCTTGAGTCTGTTGCCCCTTCCTCACCCCCAGCCTTCTCCTTCTTCCTCATTGGCTGGGAAGTCTACATTCTGTCTGCAAATCCAGAGCCATAAGGTACAGCTGAAGAGGAGTGTAGGATGGCTATTATTTTATATGCAGCGAAAAATATTCACAGACTGTGATGAGAACAACTGTAAATAAGACAGATGTCCACAGCAGTGTGGCTTTTGCTTGTTTTTAAAAAAATTGAAATGAGTTTCCAGCATCTCCTTGGGCCGATATCTTATCTATGATCATGGATGGGTCTCCCTGAGTGTCCTCTGTCAGACAAAGCTGAAGTTCCAGTCTGGTTAAATGCCCGCTTCTTTCTGAGTGATGTTAACTGACTAGTTAGCTGAGAGCAAAGGAAAAACATCACTAGGCCCTCACCGCGGTAAGTAGGACAAAGAGATGACTGGGGAGGGAAGCCTCTACACCACTTCAGGGGCTAGCCCAGAGAGGGGCCCTTAGTGCCTGATGAGCAAGGCCCAGGCACAATTTAAGTTCATTTCAGTTTCCTTTCTTTTCAGTCCAATACAATGTAATTCAATGCACGCATTCATTTGTGCATGTATTCATTCAACCCTGTGGGGGATCTAGACATGCTAATCAGAGCTAATATTTATTGAACTATTACTATGTACCAGGCACTACTTAAATGCTTTATATTGAACCCTCACAACAATCCCAAGAGCCGGTACAAATATGATCTCTGTTTTTCTTTCTTTTTTTTTAAGATTTTATTTATTTGACAGAGATAGAGACAGCCAGCGAGAGAGGGAACACAAGCAGGGGGAGTGGGAGAGGAAGAAACAGGCTTCCCATGGAGGAGCCTGACGCGGGGCTCGATCCCAGAACTCCGGGATCACACCCCGAGCCAAAGGCAGACGCTTAACGACTGAGCCACCCAGGCGCCCCTGATCTCTGTTTTTCATATAAGGAAATGAGGCACATGGACGTTGAATAATTTACACAAAGTCACTCAACCAGTAATAGCACAGCAAATTTAGATTTGTGCAGCCTGGTTTTAGTTTCCGTGCATTTAACCGCTATGCTTCACTACCGCATTTTACAGTGAGCTTGAGTCACTTGTCATATAACCAGTGGGTGTAGGAGCCAGTATTTCAACTCTGTATGTTGGCACCAGTGTCCACATGCTTCACCCCTACGCTGTGCTGCTAACACAGAAATAAAGTGTCCTCAGACACTCACTTTGCATGGAAACACAGAGGAGGGCCCTCAACCCTGGAAGGGGAGTTGATGGTGTCAGGGAAGGCTTCTGGAAGGAAGTGACTGACCACCACATCTTGGAGGCTCGGTAAGAGTTAACCATGTGAAAATGGATCATCATCCAGAATGAGAGGACAGTGAGAGCTGGTGTGGGCACTCCTTGGAGTGGACCAGGCTAGGGCTTAACACTGCAACACCAGAGCCCAAAGAAGGCAGTGGGGCATGGTGGACCCACCGGGTTGAGTAATGACCTTGACCTTCATGCCACCAAGCTGATAGGAAGCAAGGGTGTGGCCAAGTTTGGGTTCAGGTTATGGAGAAAGCCATTCCAGGGCTAGTGTAGGGGTAGGGGACAGGGCCATGACTTGAGGTGGGAGACCAGCGTACGGCCTTGTGTGTAACATGGACCAGAGGGCTTCAAACGTTTCTGATCACGCACACCATTTTTCAAGCATGGACCATACTTACATGTCACCATCAAGTACTGCTGCGTGAATATATTTGGTACGTTATAATAATACATACACACAAAATAGGAAATTTGAAAGAGGTCAAATGAAATACATAATATTTTCAAATTACTGATCGTGATGGCGCCAGTCTCAAGGCAATGTCCACTGTTCCCATCACTGAGAGTGGATGTCTTTCCATTCCTAGAGTCTTCTTGATAACTTCAAATTCTGGTTGACTTCCTGTCAGATCTAATTAGACTGACTTTTTCTAACCCTGAATGTGACGGATGAAGAGTTTACGCAAGAAATATCACTCTGCCCTTTTTTTTTTTTTCGTACGCTTGGCTGCCATCATGGTTTTGCCTTCATCCTGTGGTTTCTGGCAGGTGTTGTTCAAGCTATTAGTCCATTTTGTGAAGGTTAGTGGAGCTAAAACTAGGTTACCTCATCTGTCAATTCACTTATCCAATCCGGTCCATGTGAACTCAATGTTATTCAAACCAGCCAATTCCAGAAAGACATTTTTGAGGCAGTCAGCATGAAACCTGTATGATATACAGGAATTATTGTTGGTTTTGTTAAGTCTGATAATAGCATGATGGGTTTTGTTTTTAAAGGCCCTATCTGCTAGAGATGTGTATTGAAATGAAGCAATGCCTGGGGCTTGCTTTATGCCAGGAAAAAAAAAAAAAGGAAAGAACTGGAAAGGGTAATAAAAACCAGATCGGCCCTGTGTGACAGTCATCAAAGCTGGGAATGGGTACGTGATATTCACCGTGCAACTCTCTCTGCTTTTACACATGCTTAACGTCTTCCATTATAAAGAATTACATTTAAAACAAAAAGTTAAACAAAACCCTGCCATTCGTTGCAACATGATGAATACAGAGAAACATGTCACCCTCTTCCCAGTGGCCCAATATTCCCTCAGGACCCCTTCCAAAGCTAGGAGACTAGAAACTGACATTCTGAGCAAACAGAGGAGGCTCCCGGGTCAACGTGGAACTTAAATATTTGCAGAGCTGCGAACTTCATCAAGGCCCTTTGGAGGTACCATAGCCTAGATCAGTGGTTCTCAAAGTGTGGTCCCCAAACTACCACCTCAGCCACTAACAGCTCAGGAATGTGTTAGAAATGCAGATTCCCAGGCCCCAGTCCGTACTCACCAATTTGAAGTGTTCAGGGTGGGGCCCAGCGAACCGAGTTTTACTGAGCCCTCTAAGTGACTCTAACGCACACAAGAGTTTGAGCAGCATGGAAGCCAGACTGATTCAAACCCTGCCTCTGCCCCTTCTTAGCCGCGAGGCCTTGGGCAAATTATTCCACCTCTCTCTGCCTCCATTTCAACCTGCGTCACATGACGATAGTACTTTTTCAATTTGTTGTTGAAAGGTTTGAAAGAACGAATACACATACAGACTGATTCAGAGTACTCACTTTCATTATTAATAAACTTTAATTTCTGGTATTTTTATAAAAACAAATCAAACTAGAAGGGCTCTTATCTTCTTCCAGCAGCTCCTATGGACTGTCTGGAGCTTCTTCCAAGGTGTGTGTTCCCTATGCTGATGACCACTGGTCCGCACGGCCAGTGATGGGGCCATATGGGCAGGAACAGTGAAGGGGAAGCAAAGAGTCAAAATATTCAAGAGAGCACTAGGAGATCAAACGAGCTTTCCCTGGTGAAAGTGAAGGAGGGGTTAAGGATGGCTTCCAACATGTGCTTTGGTATATGGAAGTGCCAATTCCGGAGATGGGACGCACAAGGGGAGAAGCAAATTGAGGGGGGTAAATGAACGGTGACATATTCATTCTGGGCTTGGGGTTGAGGCGCCTATGAGATGCTTAGGAGAAGCAGAGTGTAGCAGCTATCTAGTGCTGCATAACAAAGCACCCCCAAACTTAATGGTTGAAAATAGCAACCATTTAATTGGTTCGTGATCGTGATTAAGTGGTTCAGCAGAAGAGTTATTGCAGTAAAAGAGGGTAAGCCCCAATGACTGGGTGCTTTTCAAACCTCTGCTTCTAACATGTTGACAAATGTCACATTGGCCCAAGCAAATCACAAGGTCCAGCCCAGGCGGGAGGGGTCTGTACTGGAAGGCATGATTCATAGGGAGCCACTACTGTAACAATCCACACACAGAGCCTGCTCTAGGACTGCCAAATGGGGGAACATCCTGGACCCTGCACGGTGGATACTACCCAGATTCCCCACCCTGCTCCCCAAAGGGAGGAGAGCTACCAAAAGACAAGAGGGGCTTTTCCACTGACATGTACTTACTGTACCCCCAAATGCTACAATGTTCCACATCTTAGCCTTGGCTGCCCCCTTTGACTGGGACATCTCTTTTTCTATTCCCAGAATGCTGTAGGGGTGAAGGTAGGGTGGGACTAGAAGATACTGGGGGGCGGAAATCAGCCTAGGGCTCTATGGATGGCTCCAGTCTGGGGCTGCAGAGGTCTTCCCAGTCAGTAGTGGGGAGAACAGTGTGGAAATTGGGCCTAGAGGCCAAGGGCTAGAAGCTGGTTCTGGCTTGAGAGCCGTTGGTGCTGAAGTGTCTGCAGGCCAGAGGAAGGAGCAAAAGTGGGTGCAAACACAGAACTAGAACCACAGGAACAGCCAGGCCAGAGGAGAGGGAAACAGTCTTGTCCAAAGTCACACAACCAATAAGTGGCAGGCACAGGATAATAGTGTCTAAAACTGTGTACCAAACCAGGCTAAGTGATTTGCATGAGCCAGTGAAAATGTGCACGGCAATCCTCTGAGCAGGTGTCATTGTTCATACCCATTTTACAAATTAGGAAGCTGAGACACAGCGGTAGAGCCAGGCTCTGAGCCTGACAACCTGACTCAGAGTCTTCAGCATTATACCCTGTGCTCTATGTGGAGAGGCACGATGCATCATGTTTAAACCCAGATGGTCAGCATTCAGATCGCTCACCATTCACTAGTTACGTGACCTGGGCTAGTTACAGCGCCTCGCCGGGCCTCCCTTTCCTATCTGTAAAAGGTGGATAATAAATAGTGCCTACGGCGTGAAGTTGTTGTAGGTGAAAGCCATAAGGCACTTAGAATGGTGCCCGGTGCGTGGAGGGCACCACACAAGTGCCTGCTGTTACAATGCGGGTCATCATTGCCCCCCTCACACCACTGGACTCTCAGCTTAGACTCTTTGGGCAAGTCATGGGGCTTTCACAAAATTCTCCCGAAGTCCTGTCTTAGACTGTAGAATGCCCCTCTGGGGCCCAGTCATTGGGGCCCCTGTAGCACATCCACTCCTTATCACCCCCCAACACCTTACAGTCCATTAGCCTATCAGCCCAGCAGCTGATGTGGGGTGCAGCGCGGAATCTGAGAGGTGGAGGCTAGCACCACTGGGGATGCCCTGAGCTGGGACCTGGCCCTGAAGTGGGGGTACCAGTCGTGAGATCTGGGAGGAGTTCGAGGGGGGCCTAGAGCTCTGGAAGTCTGGGAGAGGAGGCAGGAGGGTGCAGAGAGTAAAGAGAGGCCTGAAATCTCATGTTCTCATCCCACCCATTTGGGGAGAATGGGCTCTGTCAACAGCTCCCAGAAACTACCCCCCTGACTTCACCCTGCGGGGTAGAGTACAACTCCTCCCTCAGGGACAGTGTGGGGCCTTGGGGAGGAAGGCCCCGAGCTCCCACACCTGGCAGCGGCAACAGGGATGGCAGCTGTACCTGATAAAGCCCCCCGCCCAAGATTCTCGACTCGCTAATCTTTAGGGCCCCACCTCTGCCCTATCCTGGTTACCCCCCTCTCCCCACCCATTGATTCTCTCCTCAGAATATGCCAGAGCCATAAGGACCTTAGAGAGTACCAAGTCCAACTCCCATGTGTTTACAGAGAGAGAAATTGAGGCCCAAAGAGGGCAGGGGACCTGCTTGGGGTCCCTTAGTGAGATGAGGGCAAACGAGAGCAAGAAACAGCCTAGCCTGGTGGAAGAGCACTGTACCTGGAGCTCAGAGCATGGCTCTGCAGCTAGCATGCTGTGTGGCCTTGAGGAAGTCACGGGCTCTCTCTGGTCTGCTTCTGTAAAATGGGAGGAAAATGAAAGCGTCTCCCTACTCACGGGAGCTTCAATACGCCCAGAGCCTACGCATACGGCGTTGCTGCTGGATGGCAGGTGTGTTTGGTTTAACAGCAGGAGTCAATACAAGGTTGAATCGGAATACGATCTTGGGTGTGCAGTCTCCAGTTGGCCACAGGCCTTACCACTCCCACATACGCATTGTGCCTTTCATACGCATAGTTTCCCAAAGGAATTTGAGCAATCCCAAGAGGAACTCCCTATACAAACTGTGCCCCGTCACCCCCACTCCTAAGAGGATGTAAGCAGGAGACAGAAACATCGCCTGCACCTCCCTCTCCCCTTGGCAGAGGAGAAGGGGCAAGAAGCTGAATCAATGCCATTTCTCACCCACTTCCCAAGTTCCCAGGCCCTCTGGAGGTCCTCAGGGGTCTCCCACATCCTAGTGTGACCAGATTGCTCAGAGCATCAATACCCACCCACGTCTCAAAGGCCAAGAGCCTGTGTGTTTCTCAACAAAGGTGAATTTAAATGGCTTGACGGGGCTCTCTGAGACTTTGGAGAGCTCTGGAAACAAGTGCTTCCTCGTTGCTATCAGAGCCAGGGCTGGAGGCCAGCGGAGACCCGGTGGGTTCTTATTACTGTGATGGTGAAGACGGTGGTGGCGCGGGGGGAGGGGCACCATTTCCTGGGGGAGGGGCACCATTTCCTGAGCGCCCTCCCTGCGCCAGGCATGTGCCAAGCCCTTGAACAAAACCTCACCTCTTTCAGCTCTCCCGGCCCCCTCTGAGGGGGGCACGATTGCCCTTATTTAGCGGATGAGGAAGGCAAGCAACCTACACGGCCACACAGCTATGAGGTTAAAGCATATAACGTGCCATTTTTATTGGTCAAAAAATGGTCAAATGTTGGCAATTTTAATATGGTTTAACCTAATGGGTTTAACCTAGCTGGGATCAAACAGAACTGTCTAAATTTGAAGTCGGTGCTGGTTTTCGTCTGTGTGTCTGTGTGTGTGTTTTGTTTTGTTTGTGCTTGTTTACTGTCTGCATGCTGGTTGTAGAAAATTTGAACACCAAGAAAAAACAAGCAAAACCCTCCCAAACCCAGAGATAATATCCATGGGGGGACGAATTCTTTCAAGTGCTCTCCCCAGGCATTTATACGTGGGAAAGAGTTGGTGTTTGTTGATAAAACAGTCTTCCTACTCTGAGCGATTGGGTGCGTTACAGCATTGGATTCTGGCCACCAGACCAAGAATGTGATCGTTTTCCCCATTTAACAGATGAGCAAACGAAAAACAGTGTGGTAGTTGAAGGCACAGGCTTCAGAGCAGATCATCTAGGTTTAAATCTGGCTGGAAGAGCTGGGGCAAGTTGCTTAACTCCTCTGGGGCTCAGTTTTCACATCTGTGAAATGGTGATAACGGCCCCCACCTTGAAGTGTGGTTGGGAGAAGGAAGCAGGCTGGTCTGTGTGATGTGATTAAAACCATGTCACAGGGGCTCCTTGTGGCTCAGTCTGGAGAGCATGTGACTCTTGATCTTGGGGTGGTGAGTTCAAGCCCCATAATGGGTGTAGAGATTACTTAAAAAAAAACAAACAGTGTGGCTACAGGGGAAACACTCAATAAATGTAGGCTGTTACTAAAACTCAGAGACATTAAATAACTAGATGAAGCCACACAGCTAGAAAGTTCCAGATTCCTGATTTTGAACCCAAGCATGTCAAGCCGCTATCCATTTTTCAAACTTGGAATTAGAAAAAAGTATCTGCCGTTTTCCTTTCGCTGGACCTCTCCCTGCCAGCAGGCAAGTGTCTCGCACTCACCTGCCACCGCAGCCCCTGAGGGGTCCGAGGCTCAAGAAGGTGAGGGTCCCTCAGATGGCCCTGGTGCTTCCTGCCGGCCCCCTGGGTCTCCCAGCCAGTGACAAAGGGAGAGAACTGCTTTCTGCAAAGACAATTTGGTTCTTACCCACAGAACCTCTGAGCCTCCTTCCGTCCCTCTTTTCTGGGCCAGGTCATTGGCTTCCGTGCTCTTACTTTCCATGCACATGATCAGGAGGTTGAACCTGCCCCTCGCAGCAGGGTGATTACCTTTACCGGATGTTGACTGTGTGCCAAGCACTGGTCCAGGTGCTTTACACATGTTCATACCATTAAGTTGAATAACAAGAGTAATTGCCACAGTTACTGAGCGCTCACTGTGGGCCAGGCCCTGCCTTCATGCTTCACCAGCATTAGCTCATCGTAGCCTTACCTCAACCCTGCCTGGTATGTATTGCTCCCATTATTCAGGTGAGAAGACTGAGGCTCAAAGAGGCAAAGTAACTTGCCCAAGCACCCTTTCATGATCCCTTCCATCCAGTAAATTCATACAGAACGTATGTAAATTCTAATTCTGTGAACTCTGTAAATTCTAATTTCCAAATTTCTCACTTTCCATTTTGTCTGCTTCTCTTGCTCCTTCTCCATAACTGCTCCTGGTCAGTCCTCCAGGATGTGACCATCATGGTGGCTCTTGGCTTTGGCTTCCTCAACTCGTCTTTGCGGAGATACGGCTGGAGCAGCGTGGCCTTCAACCTCTTTCTGCTGGCCCTGGGAGTGCAGTGGGCAGTCCTGATGGATGGCTTCCTGGAACAGTCCTTCCGTAAGAAGGTGGTCATCAAACTGTCCAGGTAACCTGACGGCAGCTGGATCCTTTTTTGGGTCCTTGAGCGTATGGGGGCCTAAGAGGACTGATTCTAGAAGAGCTGGGATGTCCCCTTGAAGCCATGCAATATTGAGGATATCCACTAACAAATTATTTGCTGTTTATCCAAAATTCAAATTGCATTGGAAATCCTATGTTTTATCTGACAACCCTGAGCCCAGATCTGCAGCCTTTCCCAAGTTGTTTTCGTTATTATTGAGTATGACTTTATAAAGTTACACAAGCAATATGGGTTCAAAGAAAAATTCATAGAGATTACAGAAAAGAAATAGAAAAGTCACAGTCTCTCAAAAACAAAGAAGTACTCTTAATTCTCAAACGTCAGTGAACGAGAAATAGCCACGCCTTTTAATTACCTTCGATCCGTTTAGGTGCGTGTGTATGAAGTTCTAAAAACTAGCGAAATTACCCATGTTGCTAGAAGTCAGAATAATGTTTACAAGAGAAAGGTGATGGTTATTGATTAGGAAGGAGCACAAAAGAACCTTATGAGGCACAGTAAACGTTCTCTGTGTTTCCTGGGTAATGGTTACACAAGGGGGTAGACATATATATCCATCAAGCTGTACACTTTTTTACAAAAGGCACGGGGCACCTGGCCAGCTCAGTTGGTGGAGCATGCAACCCTTGATCTCAAGGGCGTGAGTTCAAGCCGCATGTTGGGCATGGAGCCTACTTTAAAAAGAAAAAGACAAAAAATTTAAAAAACAACAATACAAAAGGCATTGACAGGAGAAACTCAGTAAAATTTACCTTATACATTGTTTTTTGCTCTTATCCAACTCTGAATCTCTGTCCTGCCCAGATAATGGTAAATCCCATCTTAGGCATCTTGGGGAACTGGTCACCTCTCCAGGCCACTCCATCCTCCCCTCCGAAACCCTGCTAAATCTCTGGGCACTGCTGTTGACCATCTCCCCATGAGCCAGGCACGGTGCCAGGCAGTGCACAAACATTATTTTGTTTAACCCTTCCAGTAGGGGTCTAACTAGTGTACAGGCAAGGAAATAGAGGCTCGGAGAGCATAAGGCATTTGCCAAGGGTCACACAGCTAAGTGGTGGCAATGGCTTTAGCTTTTTAGTACCTGCAACCCTTCCCACACCGTCCAGGGTGGTTATGACATGAACCAAAGCCCAGTCAGTTCCCTATTGGCCCTGAAATAACCCTCCACATTTTTTCTTCTAACAAGTTTTAGAGTTAATCCCCATGGATTCAATACCCCGCCCCCCCCGCCCCCCAAGAAACACCTGGGAAGAGGCAAAGGGTACTCTCTGGAAGAATTCTGACAGTGGTGGCCCTGGTCTGGCATTTCTGCTGCCTTGGCTTTAAGGTCACACAAACCTTCAGCCTCCTGCCCCTTAGTGTTTTGGCCTCATCTCTGGGCTGCTCCTTTAAGGTACCACGCCCACAGGGGCCAACTTGTTCTTGACTCAATCCAGGAAGACAAGAAGAGGTCATCTGCAGCCTAAGTGAACTCCCCTGCCCCACCTCTGACAGCCTGGATCCTCCCAGCTGTGACCCCCGCTGGAAATGGCTTCACAGATTGGAACAATGAGCTCCTTCCCGACCTTTCCAAGGCCTGGCTGGTTCAGAGGGCGGTGCCCAGGCCTGCCTCCGGGACAGGGTCCTCCCCTTCTCCCTCGGCCTCACCCACACTGTGCAGCCTGACTTGGCACTGAATTGTCTTGAGTCACCAATGACCAGTCCCTTCGGGCCAGGGGCCTGTCCTGCTCAGCTTTGTCCTTTGTTTTCCTCCTGTAGTAAAGACTTAAAAAATGGTTATTGGAACCAAAGTGAAAATAAAAGGAACCCCGAAAGTTGTGATAGTTTAAAGCTGTATTTTGAGAGGTTCAGGAGGGCTTCCCTGGAGGATAGTAGCAATAACCAACCCTCTTATTGTGCTTGATACATATTAACTCACTTTACCTTAAATGACCGCTTCACAGGCCTTGCCTCCACCTTACAGATGAGGACACTGAGGCACAGAGTGGTTCAGTAATTTGCCCAAAGTCACACAGCCAGGAAGGGGCTGAGCCAGGATTCTGACCTAGGTTGGCTGGACTGGAGGCTGCACTCCTGAACACTGTACTTCCCCGTCTCAACACCTCCCCAGCGCCAACTGGACCGTGGGGTCTGACATCCTACCACTGGCACGCATCCCCTTGAATTCGGCCCTTGCCAGTTAAGTAAACACTCACCAAAAAGGCATGACATGGCCAGTCACAGTGAAACTGAGTAACTCCTATTCTAAGTAGTTCCCAATCCCTGTGAGACCCCTTCCCCAGGCCCTTGGCCTTCTTCTGATCTTCCCTCTGAAGAAGGGAAGTCCTTGAGCCTTAAGCAAGGCACTACATTGGCAGCAAATGCTGGGGAGGCTGAGTCCAGACTTCAGAGCACAGGCTTTAGATCCTGGCCAACTGGGTTTGAACCTCACATTTGTCATTAACTAACTTTATGGCCAAAAGCATCGACTCTTCTAGTCTCAGTGTCCTTTTCTGTAAGATAGAGGTACTGAACGGTACCCTAGTCCCATTTCTAGAGGGCCACTTAGAAGATTAAAATTTAAATGATGTAATGAAGTTATAAGCCTGTTATACATAATGCTTAATAAATTATCATTATTTTGTAGTGGTGGCAGTGGTTGTAGCATCAGGGAGGGGAGGGGGTCTCAGAGCAAGGTGCCTGGAGAGGGTGGGTTGGTTTAACCACCATGGATTATTCTGCTCATTGCCACCTCCCCCAGGAAGCCCTCCCTGATGAGTCCAGTCCATACAGTCCAGTGTCCCTCCAGTGAACCCCTCCTCTAGCCATGTAATATCATGGATAATCTTAGTACACAGACTCACGATGTCAGCCCCGTCTCCCCAGCTGGATCATAAGTGCCTTGAAAACAAATTGTATTCTCCTGACTCCCCAACACTGAGCTAGCTCATTTGTCAAGAGAAGGAAGGAATCAGTTAGTAGTGCTATTCATGTGGGGTTCTACTCCTGAGTGAGTTCTTTGCGCCAATCATGGTGCTGGACACACAGGCACAGATATTCCTTCTAATCCCCACAGCACTACCGCGAGATAAATATTATCATCATTCTTATTTTACAGATGAAGAAACAGGCTCAGTGAGATTAAATAGCTGCTCAAGTGGAAAAGCTGGGACTGGAAGCAGGCTTGTCCTACTTCTAAACCGTCCCTTTCCACTACCAAGGAGACCGTGGCGGGCGGCTGAATGGCAGGCAGGCCGGCAAGTGAAGAGCGCCCTCTATTGAGCATGTTTGTGAGATGCAGGCAGAAGAGAAGCGGTGGGCAGAACCCCAGTTGTCAGACCCTAGAAGAGGGTCCTGAGGGAACAATCAGCCTCTGTAACTCACTACGACATTCCTATGAGAAATTCAGAGTGGCCTCAGTACGAATGAGTATATGCAGATCAATTTCTTGCCCTGAAGCCACCCTGATGGAAGGAGGAGCCCACAGACACCCCAAATGGGGCAGCATCAGTTCCCATGAAGGTGGAATCTTGTCTCCTTGTTCTCCTGCTTGTCCCTAGCTTCTTGGACAGTGCCAAGCTTGTGGAGTGAGTGTACGAGTGAATAACGAATGAGAGGATCCTTTTCAGTCATCCCTGTCTCTCTCTCTCTCCCCCAGTATTAAGCTGGCCACCATGAGTGCTATGTCTGTGCTCATCTCAGCGGGTGCCGTGCTGGGGAAGGCCAACCTGTTGCAGCTGACATTGATGGCACTGGTGGAGGTGACGGTCTTTGTCACCATGAGGATGATTGACAGGCAGTACCTCAGTGTGAGTCACGGTGCTGTGAGGAGGGGACTTTGGAGAGGAGGGGGTGGAGGTGGAGGGGAGTGATACTGCCTCCGTTTGATGGAGTTTCTGGGATTTAAAAATTATAAAGACAGGCCCAAAATGGGGCTCCAAAATTGTGATCTATGCTAAATGTTTAAACATAGCAACCTAATGGTTTTAACTGGAGGTGGTGCAGTCACTGGTGATAACAAGGTCTAAGGTTTGACGGGGCATATGGGTGGCAGAAGTGTAATGTAGGGGACGCCTGGATGGCTCAGTTGGTTAAGCGTGTGCCTTCGGCTTGGGTCATGGTCCCAGGGTCCTGGGATCAAGTCCCGCATCAGGTTTCTTGCTCAGTGGGGAGCCTGCTTCTCCCTCTGCCTGCTGCTCCCCCTGCTTGTGCTCTCTCTCTCCCTCTGACAAATAGATAAATAAAATATTTTTTAAAAAAGAAGTGTAACGTAGGAAAGTTATTAGAAGAAAAAGAGTCAAGGAACAGAGAGAGGGAGTTGGATGGATCCAGATGGTGACCTGGAGGAGTGATGGAAAGATGGTAAGGCAGGTGCTGAAATCCTTACAGACCAAGAGGCAAGTGGAAAATCAGCAAGGAGTGCAGAGCCTGCCGGTGCGTCCTTCCAGGCAGCTTCAGATATTTGGGGAGGGAAAAGGAACAATGGTCTAGAAGTTTAGATATGAAGCTCTTATTATTTACTAAATTTTCGTTCTCTTCATCTGTCTATATGACTTTATTTTAACCCCTAACTACTTCAGCGTATATTTCTTATAAACAAGAGCATTCTTTTACATATCATTGTTCAGTGAACAAACTGTGGAAATTAACATTGACATAATATTATCTTATTCAAATTTCACCAACTTTCCCAGTAAAATCCTGTTGCAGCAATATACACACACACACACATATGTATATATACATATATCTATACCTACAACGACACCTATACCTATACATGTGTATTTCTTTTTGGTCCAGGGTCACACTTTGCTTTCAGTGCTCATGTCTCCTTAAACTTTTTCAATCTGGAACAGTTTCTTAGTTTTTCTTCATATTTCAAGCATTTGACATGTTTTGAGGTTACAAGCCAGTTATTTTGTAGAATGTGGGTTTGTCCACTGTTTCCTCATGATTAGTCGGAGTGTATGCGTTTTTGGCAGGAATTACACAGAAGAAGTGATGTTGTGTTCTTCTCAGTGCATCATATCAAGAGACACATGCTGTCAATTTGTCCCATTACTGAGGATGTTAACTCTGGTCACCTTTTAAGATGTTGTCTTCCAGGCTCTTCCACTGTAAAGTTACTATTTTCCCCTTTGTAATTAATAAGCATCTTGTGGGGGAGATAATATTCTGTAAAATCCTGTTTCTTTTTTCTTTTTTAAAAATCCTGTTTCTTATCAAACTTTCACTCACTGGTTTTTTTTTTTTTAAGATTTTTTATTTATTTATTCGACAGAGATAGAGACAGTCAGCGAGACAGGGAACACAAGCAGGGGGAGTGGGAGAGGAAGAAGCAGGCTCATAGCGGAAGAGCCTGATGTGGGGCTCGATCCCATAACGCTGGGATCACGCCCTGAGCCGAAGGCAGACGCTTAACCACTCTGCCACCCAGGTGCCCCTCACTCACTGGTTTTAGCATCTGTTCATTCTTTTTTTTTTCTTTTTTTGCCTGAATCAATTAGTACTATGATGATTGTCAAATATTGATTTTCTTTCTTTCTTTTTTTCCTTAAAGATTTTATTTTGGGGGCACCTGGGTGGCTCAGTCNACTCACTGGTTTTAGCATCTGTTCATTCATTTTTTTTTTTTTTGCCTGAATCAATTAGTACTATGATGATTGTCAAATATTGGTTTTCTTTCTTTCTTTTTTTCCTTAAAGATTTTATTTTGGGGGCACCTGGGTGGCTCAGTAGGTTAAGCATCTGACTTTGGCTCAATCATGATCTCAGGGGCCTGGGATCCAACAGCATTGGCCTCCCTGCTCAGCAGGGAGTCTGCTTCTGCCTCTCCCTATGCCCCTCCCCCTGCTTGTGCTCTCTCTGTCTCTCTCTCTCTCAAACAAATAAATAACATCTTTTTTTAAAAAGATGTTATTTTAAATTAGTCTCTATACCCAACGTGGGGCTCACACCTACAACCACCAGACCAATAGTTGCATGCTCTAGGATTGAGCCACCCAAGCACGCCCAATACTGTTTTTCTAATCCCATCTTCCCTTCCACAACCATTAATTAGATAGCATTCTGCTGTAAGAAAGAACTTTCTTTTCTCCTCCATTCAGGCTTTTATTTATTTATTTATTTATTTATTTATTTATTTCACTATGGGCTTACGGTGTCACCTAGACATACTTCATTTTCTGCTTTTCCTTTGTGCTTACCATAAGGACTAACTGCAACTCCTTGGTTTCAAGGAAGAAAACTGCACTGGAGCTTTTTCAGGCAGAAAGAGGGGAATTTAATATAAGGGCCACCAAGGGCAGGAGTAGCAGCCAGACTCAGGACTGGAACTGGATAGGAGAAGCCTTTAAGACCCCAGGTAGTTCATGCTCTCCATCTTTTGGTTCTGTTCGTCTCTGTACAGCTAACTTCTGTGCACATCAGCATTCTCTTCAGTGGAGAACAGGTTCTCTCCAAACCCTTTCGTTCAGGGATTCTAAGGCCCAGATCCTTCAGGAAACAAGGCGCTTCTCTCTCAGGGGGTCCCAGGTCTATGGTCCAGTAAGAAATAACCCGATTGGCTCACGCAGCCACGTGTCCGCCTTGGTCCAATCAGCTGCAGCCAGCGTGGAGGGCGGGTCACGCAGTGACCACGTGGCTAGTCCAGAAAGAGAGAGAAATTCCCAGCGATGGAACACGCGCTGCGGGCAGCATGGGGTAAACATTTTCCTACTTTAAAAGGCCACAGTGATTCGAAGCCACCCATCTCCTCTCTTCTCTGCTGCTTTGACTCTCTTGTTGGTGCAGAGGGGGGTTTAGCACTGATTTTGAAAGTTGGCCGCTTCACCTCAAAACGTCAGTTCAGCCTGGCTTTATTTACAGGAAAGGCTCGGGGGAAACCGGAGACCGCAACCAGGGCTGTTTCGGTGGCGGCAACTCCAGAAATGAGTGGAGGGTTCCACGCCAGTCATCCCCACGTGTGGCCCTTGGATTTCTGTGGGACCTTGAACATTAAAAACGCAAGACCTCTTTTCAGTCTTACAGGCGACTTCGTTTTCATTAATGACTGAAAAGTGTGAATGTATCCTTCCCATTCACTCATTCCTTTTACAAATATTTATTCCGTGCCTATGATGTACCAGGCGTCTTTTTGGCAGTAGAAAAATGCTGCAGTGGTGGACCTTCATTCCAGAAGGAAAGACTGTCAATAAGCAACCACATAGGCAAATGAGTATTAAGTACCATAGAGAAAAAATAAAATGAGAAAGGAGATATGAAGAGTTGAGAGGAGGATAAAATGTTAGATAAGGTGGCCAGAGAAGGCTTCTCCGAGTAAATAATTTTGAGTAGAGACATGAAGGCCGCGAGTGCACAAGCCACGTGGGTGTTTGAGCACAGTGGCAGGTCAAGGGCAGGGTTGTGGGAGTGGTCTGCCTCTTCCAGGAGTATTTTATCACCCACCCTGTTTAGAGTCGTTGGCACGTGGTGATAATAAAAAGCAGACAGACTTTTAATCACTTTTATTATTGTTTTAAATTCTCTCCAGACAATGCACCCCCTTACTGCTTGCACCCAGGGTGGGCCACTCCCTCCACCTTGCATTCTAGACATTGGAAAAGCCAGAGTGAAGTGGGACTGATGTGGGAGCATGCCTGTGGGTTTGAGGAAGAGCGAGGAGAGTGTGTCAGGAGTGGAGCAGGAAAAGAAGTCAGGGAGGTTAGGGGAGAGCCCATCACACAGGCTTCTACAGGTCATAGCAAGAACGCGGACTCTGAATTAAGCAAGAGGGAACCATTGGAAGATTCTGAGCAGAGATGGCCATGAGCTAACTTAGATGTTCATAGGATCACTCTGGCTAGAGGCACAAGGGTGGAAATGGGGAGACTGGTTAGAAGGTTACTGCAATAATTTGGGGTAGGGGTGATGCCACGTAGGGCTTATATCAAGGTGGGGGTCAGTGAAGCATGGCGGTTAAAATCCTGCCGATTCTGGATATTTTTTGAAGGTGGAGTTGGCAGGAATTACTAGTAGTCCACTAAGTGAGTTATTAAGGATTCCTAACTTTGATATTCATAAAGCAAAATTAG
The DNA here is from genome assembly GCF_002007445.2 of Ailuropoda melanoleuca. Taxonomy (NCBI): domain Eukaryota; kingdom Metazoa; phylum Chordata; class Mammalia; order Carnivora; family Ursidae; genus Ailuropoda; species Ailuropoda melanoleuca. The sequence continues at coordinate 5,229,025 of NC_048219.1, read as the reverse complement.
CATATGTCTAGAATTTACTTAAGACTTTAGTTTGGTATTATAAAAAGTCTGGCTACCTCCTGCTGCCAAGTTTACACCACTCATCACTCCGTGAATTCTGCTGAAAAGTAGGAAGCAGTAGGGGTGCGTGTCTGTGTGACTTTTTGCCTCACCTAAGTAGATCTCAGAAGCATTTAAGAGCTACTGATAAGGCCAACCAGCAGCTTCCCTGGAGTAAATACATGGCTGCTCCTGGGTCTCTGAAAGGGGAACCGCTGGGCTGGGGAAGCTCCAAACACCGGTCTCATGACTCCAAGTCACACCTTCTGAACTTAGGTGAGGTTTGGAACTGGCTCCGGGAAACAGGGGTTGGCTGTGGGAGGAGGCTGTGGGCACTCACCACCTTGCTGGCTGTGTTGCAGATGGACAGTCACTTAAGCATGATGCACATCCATGTGTTTGCAACCTATTTTGGGCTGATGGTGGCCTGGTCCCTCTCGAGGTGTCTGAATAAGATGGTGATGGAGGAGAAAAATCAGACAGCAAAGAGCTCCAGTTTGTTTGCCATGCTGGGTGAGGACAAGGTGGGGGGGGGTGTTGGGGGGGTCTCACCCCTGGAGAGAGCGAGAGGCTCTCAAATGGCTCTGTGGAAAAATTTCCCTCCTTTACTAACCTGCCCAGGGTGCTCGGAGCCTCACCATGATGACTCGGCTCCCCAAGTAGTGTTGCATGGATTCACAATCCCTTCTAGGGCAACGCTCTTCATTAAGATCCGAAGGAGGGGGAGACTTGTTACGCTTGAGTTTAAATCAATTTGCCTATTCCTTTTGTCTTCAAGCTAAGGGAGGGAACTGGACAAGTGGAGAAAGCAGAGGCCAGCAGGGGAGAGAGGGACAGGGTGGGGAAGAGAACAGTAATACTGGCGTATCTGGCAAAGCCGCAGTGGAAATGCAGGAGCCCGACCGTGGAAGAGGCCGAGAGGAAATCAGGCAGTGAGATAGGCAGTAGGTGACCCAACAGCCAGCCGTGAGGCCAAATCAAAGTGGCACATTACATTTTCAGAATAAGCATTTGGCCATCACAAGCCGGGCTCAGGAGACCCGGGGGTTGGTGATTTCACCTCTCTGGGCCTTCGTTTTTTTGCCCATGAAGTATGTTAGCTGGGCCGTTCAACTTGGGAACTCAGAGGAGACATGACTTGCCCAAAGTCATATAGCTAAAAAGGAACAAAGCTGAGACTTGCCCGCTCCAGGAAGCCCCCGCAGGCTCAGGCTTTGGAGCAGGAGTCCTGGCTCTGGCCAATGACCCTCTCTGGCCCCCAGGAACCCTCTTCTTGTGGATGTTCTGGCCGAGTTTCAACTCCGCTCTGCTGGATGTTCCAAAGGAAAGGAAGAATGCCGTGTTCAACACCTACTATGCTCTCGCGGCCAGCGCGGTGACAGCCATCTCGATGTCGGCCTTGGCTCGCCCCCGAGGGAAAATCAACATGGTGAGGAGGGGGTTGCCCTTCGGGCAGCACTCAGGTCTTCGAGGCTGGACACGTATTCATGTCCCCTGTTCTAGAACCAGCCCCGCAGGGTGGGAAAAATATGCCAGGTGACAGCCTTGTCTGCCGTGTCATGGAGCATCGGGAAGGGCACTGGCTTATCAAAATGGGAACTGGAATTTGGAGACTATGAAATGATCAGAGGCTTTCTGAGGGGAGTGATTAAGTCTATTAGTGTTGACACCAAACAGACCCAAGTCTGAACCCTGTTTCTGCTAGTTACTGAAGCCAGCCACCATGAGCAAGTGTCAGCAGAGGAGAGCTAGAATAGAATCAGTCAGCCTCTCCCATTCCCCTAAGAAATTTCAAGAATGGGATAATAGAATTGGAGGTAAAGAAGGATGTTATTACCCTAGCCGTGTGACCCTGGTCAAGCCACTTAAACTTTTGGAGCCACAACTGGCTCATATGTAAAGTGGGAATTAAGAGACAATGCACATAAGGTGCTCTGTGGGGGAAATAGTGCTGGGCAAACATTAGCCATGTTACCAACGTAGCCAGGAGACTGTGTGTGCGTTTTGAGGGGAGACAGAGATGGGTGAAAGAGTAGAGCTAAAGATGAAACAAGTTTCCATGATGACAGGTATGGGGTCAGCCAGCCAGAGGTGGTGGGAGAAAGTCTAGAGAGACAGCAGGGCCTAGAGTGGACAGAGTGTGGCCATGCCTGACAGGTTAAGCACTAAAGGGAGGGGGTGTCTTTCTGGGGGAGCTCCTGGTGACAGGGAGTCTAGGATCAGACAAGGTGGGGACATCTAGGGAGGCAGGTGTGACCAGAAGGTCAGGGAAGCCCAGAAGCTGGTCCCAGGCCCCAGAGCTCCAAGACCTGGTTAGAGTTGAGAGGGCAGAGGGAAGTAGCGTGAGAGCAAAGCAAGGCCCCAGTTCTAGTGGAACAAAGGACATAGCGGAGATGTGACCCAGAAACAAGAGCTAGCTGGTTAAAGCTGGATCCAGAAGTATAGGATGGCACAAACACCCAATAGCCAATAATAACAATGAAAATAGTAAAAACAATAATAATGGCTTGTATTTCTTGAGCCCTGCGCTCAAAGTCTTCCATGAGGTAACTCATTTAGTCTTAAAATAACCATGTTAAGTAGGTACAATAAAAACCCCATTCTTCTGGTGGAAAAGTTGAAGCATCCATGGCTCAGTGCCCAAGGACACATCACTAATAGGTGTGAGCGTGGCTAGGATACACTTCCAAGTTCAGTGCCTCCCAATCAGGGTGACTGCTCCCTGAGCCTGAGAAGTGGAGTAGGATGTGACCATTGATGAAGGTCATATAGTCTCAGCAGAGAGGAGGGGATGGTTTCAGGGTCAGTGAGGCAGAGAAGACATTACAGTGTTGCTTGCTCCCAGCTTACCAAGTAACTCTAGGCAAGATGCTGTCCTCTCTGTACCCCACTTCATGCACCCACAAGCTATTTCTTTGCAGACACATATCCACAATGCGATACTGGCTGGAGGTGTGGCTGTGGGCCCTTCATGTCATCTGATCACTACTCCTTGGCTCGCCATGCTGCTGGGCTTTATGGCTGGACTGATCTCCATCGGGGGAGCCCTGTGTCTGCCGGTAAGGAGTTGGGCAACTAACGCCTGGTTTGGCTTGGACCAGCAGGGCCCTGGGAGCATGGTGGGCCATCATGTGGTGCCCTGGGCTGCACTAGACAGCCATCGGCACCTTTTCAAGCAGGCTTCAAAGCTTGGGTGAGGGACCCACCCAGGTTGTATTACGTATTTGTTAGGATCTGGGGAGCAAGTAACAAAACCCATTCAAGTTTGCTCAGGCATAGGAGGGAATATTATAAGGCTACTGGGGTGTCACAGAACCCAAGGACAGGGATGCTGCTGGGAACCCAGGAATGGCTGACACCAGGGACAGGAGTGTTGTGGGGAGCCCAAGAAGTCCCCACTCTTCTTTCTTTGCTTTCCCTGAGTATTTGCTTTATTCTCACTCTGTAGACTTCCTTCCCCTTCTCCTTCTCCTGCTCTTATGTGGTGGAATGTAGTCCTGCTTTTCAGGAAAGCAGCTAGGTGGAATTTCTTGGCCCCATTCCCAGGTGTTTCGGAGAAGGGACTCATGGGTTTAGTTTGGACAGTGTGCTTATCTTTGGCTGGGAGCGTGGGGGCCTGGAGCATAACACAGATGGCTGTTGCCCATGAGCCATGTGAACGAGGTTGGGAGGGGCAGCAGCCAGAGGAGGGATGTTGGGCTAACCCAGGCCGTGTCCACTTCTGATTGTTTAGTTCTTCTTCTAAGCGGATGGACTTTCCTTCCTTCAACATCTGGCAGGTAGTGATAATACCAGAATACCCCACGATAGCCAATTTGTTAACAGTACACTTCTAAAGGAAATAATTTCAGAGCAGCAACTCTTTGTGGGTTTGAAGC